>NC_072767.1:17368582-17668582 GCF_022539595.1 Amphiprion ocellaris | reverse complement strand
CAAACTGACTACTAGAACCACAAATAATAATTACTGGAGCAGCAATAAACATTGTTGGTCAATATTAGACTGTCAAACATATGTCTGCATTAGCTTATATGCTGTCTGACTTTTGTTTCTTTGTTCTTTATTTTACTGGACATAATGCTTGGAGTTATTTGGAAATTGTGTTATCACAGTTCGTCCAGCAGAGCTGCTCTGACTCCATTGTTAACTGTCTGCAGGACATGTAGCAGTTTGCAAAAGGCAAAAACAAATAAAATGTAGCACATGTAGCAGAGTATGAAAAAAATTTAAAAAAAAAAAAAAATCCTATTACCTCCTGCATTGCCGATAGGATCCTATTATCATGCTTGAACTTATTATCCAGGTTGTTGTCTACTAACCAGATCCTTGCTTGTGTTGTATCTACTCTCAGATGTACATCGCTTTGGATAAAAGCATCTGCTAAATGAAATTGTAGAACTGTAGTTCACACAAATAAGCAGACAGTGGTACGGAGTCAAGTGGTGACAATTTTAAGTTGCTAACTAGTTTGTGAAATACATTGCTATAGGTATATTTATTTGTAAGGAAACATCAGCTCATATATCAATATCTGATTTTTTTCACTCCCTGAAATTACTAATACGGAAGCCTAACACTTTTATTATTATTTAAAAAGATATGCCCAGTGAGGAACAGAAGCTAATTTTTACATCAAGGGGCTGTTGAATTGTTACATCAAGCACAGCTCACATACAGGAACTTTTTCAAATTTTTTATTTTTTTTGTAAATAAAATGTTATTATTTCTCTCTGAAACATGGGCCAGTGCATCAACCTTTACATTTCCAAATAGATGTCTTGTGCAAATTACACATGTTCAGTCAAAACAGGATGTAATTTCACATAACTACACTACTTACTTTCTTCACCACTAGTATCTGTTTATCCACAAAGACATCAGACACGTCACTGCAGCACAGAAAGCAGGGAAATTAATTTGTCACTTTTAAAGCTGCAACTGATACCGAGTGAGTACTGTTAGAGTATCAAGATGACATGAATGTAGCAGAAAACGCTTTTTGATTGGCACAACGTGGTTAGTGAAGAGCTCTGGGTTTATGTCAGTGTAATATGAGTGAGGACTTTTTCCCTACATAGGCTCTTATTCTGTGTGACTACAGTGGTGGAAAAATGTTTTCGGACACCCTTAAAATTTTACACAAAAATAATAATAGTAATTTCAAAAGGTGAGGCTGCATTAGACAGATGCAAACAAATACAAATTATGTTTTTTTTGTTTACTGTTTACAGGAAAAACGAACAAAACTAAATTCTCGACAGTTTCAATCTGTCAGTTCTCAACATTGTCGGTATCAAAGTCAACAAATAACAGAGAATGTGTTCAAAACTGTCAAAAAATAAATGAACCATCACATCATCAAATTATTTAGTACTCCTGCCATTATCAGCAGTAGAGCTGTAATCCTGGCTGGCATGTTCCCCACCAGCCTTTCACACTGTTGATCTGGTCTCATTCTTCTTGAATTACTGCTTTTAATGTTTCTAAATTCTTGCTTGACAGTAGGTACTGTACATGCTGGAGATAATGCTTCTCCTGGCCTTCTGCATAGCCTCACATTAGCAGGAGGAAGATAAAGCTGGAAGCTGGACTCATCTGACCATAAAATCTTCTTCCAGTTCCTGGCTGTCCATTGCTTGTGTGCTTGGGTCCAACAACGGCAGGTTAACCTCTGTCTCTCATTGATCAGGGGTTTCTTGACAGCCTTGTAGGACCTGAAGCCATGATCTAAAAGTCAGCCACATACAGTGCA
The DNA here is from genome assembly GCF_022539595.1 of Amphiprion ocellaris. NCBI lineage: Eukaryota > Metazoa > Chordata > Actinopteri > Pomacentridae > Amphiprion > Amphiprion ocellaris. The sequence continues at coordinate 17,666,763 of NC_072767.1, read as the reverse complement.
TGTGGAACACTGGACACCAGTTTGGTTTGACCACTGCTGCTGAAGCTCCTGTGATGTCATTCAGTGGTTTTCGGGCACATGTGGATCAGGATGCGGTCATTTCTTGCTTAAGAAATCCTTGGACGCCCAGATCTTGGTTTGTCGTCCGAGCTGTTGGTTCGTCTGTATTTCTGCAGAGTGTATCCAACTGCTAAAGGACTGCATCTGCACTTCCTGGCTATCTGGCAGCAGCTGTACCCTTCCTGGCTGAGAATCTGTATCTTCAGGCCAGTGTCCTGCATTAGGTTCCTTGTTTTAGTCATTTTTGTCTCTGAAGAACTTTCAAATGTGCTGGCTTTATGTAGACATGAAGCACAGCAACAAAAAATGTGTCTTTTAATAAAAAGCATGACCTTCATTAGTGGATCACTGGTACCAAAATGACCCAAAACTTTATGGAACCAAACCAGTTTTAAGTTTTCAATGGCTTTTTCAGGATTTATTTAGTATTATGGTTGTGACTGTACTAAAATAAATTGCACTTGCAGACCTAAGAGTGATTCTTAATGCAATATTTCACAAATGCGTGGGGCGTCCGAAAAACATTTTCCACCACTGTATATTAGTATACTCAGTTATGTTTATCATGTGCCTTCAGCCCTGTTCACTGACAAACTGCACACTGAGCTGGTTATCAGCTCCTCACACTGGTCCCCACCTTCAACCTCTGATGCATCAAGCTGCTTTCTCTCACTTTTAGCTCCATGAATGATGGTAGCAGAACATTTTAATGTGCCTCGATCAACATGTCTAGGTAAAGAGTAGCAGCTATAAAATAATCTGAAAAACCTTTGAAGGATCTTCTCTGCAGCCTCCTTGGTGATGTCCAGTCCCAGATCAGCCAGTGACTGCTTTATCTCCATGAAGTCTATTCGACCTGTTGAAAATAAAAACAAAGCAGACATTTCTCACACACAGACTCGGGTAGATTAACATGTTAGACTGTGAGATGCCCAACATTGATTTTTATTATCTTTGGTTAAATCAACATTCATGATGTTTGCTAGACAATATAATGATATCCTACCATCATTGTTTTTGTCCAAGCTCTTGAAGGTCAGTTTTAACTTCTTCTCGTGCTCCTTCAGATACTTGGTGAACTCATCGAAGTCGAGCACTTCATCTTTGTTCTGGTCTCCAGAGGAAATGATTTTCTAAAGAAAACCACAGAGAACATTAGAAACAACTTGTTCATGATATTGAACCTGTGTGCAGCTGGTTGTCTGACCTCCTCATCAGGAGCAGGAAGAGCTTTAAGTTCTGCTCTGACATGAAGTGACTCTTTCATCTCCTCAAACAGCAGCTGCTTGATTCTGCCAGCTGGTGGCAGAATAACACAGAGAAATATTTCTCACTCACATCCGGTGCTCAGCCCTTTGTTTGGCCTAATTATCTGCCATTATGTTTCCTTTACATAGTTTCTTGCTGCTGCCTTTGCTCTTCAGTTTTCTGCTTTGCCTTTATTGAGTATTTTCCCCTTTTTAGTCATTTGCAAAGGGTTGTGTGAATGTAGATTATCCATGTTTGCAGAAGGGTTGACTGAAAGCGAGCTAGAATTTCATTCAGTTGTTTCACTAAGCTGTTGGTACATAAGACTCCAGAAATCTAACAACAAATGTTTTGATTCAGACTTAAGAGATAATCTGTTTTACTACTGAACAGTTTTAAAAGTCAAAGCTGTCGTCTACGCACTGAGGATTGACACAATTAACATGGAAATAAATTAATGAGAAGAAAAATGAGATTTAAAGCCAGTTTTAATGAATAAGTCTTTGTGTAAAACTATATAATGTAATAATAATTAATTATTGTGCTAAATGAGGACCCTAATGACCAAATGGGGCAACCAGCGTGTACATTTATGACCTATTTATCATATCATGATCACCAGCATTGATAGGGGACGCTCCTGTTTTACATTAGTGATTACCTGGTTTCTTGACTCAGAGTTATCAGACTCATTGATGAGTGTGAAGAATGCATTATTATTTGATTAGCCAAGGTGGGACCTTCCTCTTAGAGTCACAGCCCGCAATAAATGCCGTTTGAACTTTGCTTTATTCTGCAGCACCTTTTGTTCACCCGGCCTGCCTCTTACTGCTCCCAGCAGGCTGGTTTGACATTTTCACAGAGAAAGCAGATTTCCAGATATTCCAGATTGCAAAGATAAACGTGAGCTCAATGTGAATTTTAGGAGAAAATGGGTGAGACGATTCTGAGGGAATGTGAGTCAAACTAAGGTTGTGAAACTCTTGCGATTGGTTCAAAAATGAAGATTTGCTAAAAATGCAGTCATTCATGGGCTCAGGTGCAAAATAACATTTTAACTTTCTTTATGCATCTTCATTTACAGCACCGTTGGCCTGGGATCTTTCTGCATGGAGTTTACATGTTCTCCCTGTGCATGTGTGGGTTTTCTCCAGGTTCTCCAGCTTCCTCCATAGACTGTATATAAAGATCTTTATATATAGTCTATGGCTTCCTCCCACAGTCCAAAAACATGCTGAGGTTAATTGGTGATTCTAAATTGTCCGTAAGTGTGATTGTTTGTCTCTCTGTGTAGCCCTGTGATAGACTAGTGACCTGTCCAGGTGTCCCCTGCCTTCACCATAAGTCAGCTGGGAAAGACTCCAACCTCCAAGACCCTAATGAGGATTAAGCAGTGTATAGATAATGGATGGATGGACGGACGGACGGACGGACGGACGGATCTTCATTTACTCATTTTATTTATTTTGTCTTTTGCTTTTTAAGGAAAAATGCTGTAAAACCAAGTGACAAAAGATAAACTCCCTCCTCTTCATATTGAGCTTCACAGATCATTTTCTGGAGCTCATCATCAACAGAAAGAGATTCTGGATTCTGAACTCCAGTCTGAGTTTAAATGTAATGTCAGGACAAGAACAGCTGAAAGAAAGTCGAGACAAGAAGAAGCATATTCTGCTGCGCTGGAAAGTGATCAGACACGCTGGAGCAGTTTTGAGTTTAGTGTTTTGCTCCAGGGCGCATCATTGATAGAGAAGAAGGAGGAGCAACAACTACTGTTTCATCTCTGCTCTCCCAAAGCAGGAGAAAGTGAATTTGGAATATTTTTTTTTTTTTTTAAAGTGCTTTGAAAAATAAAAAAATGTAGCATTCCACAACAACTGAGTGGACTGCATGTGCTGATGAAGGTCATGTGATATTATTGAAAGATCCACAACAAAAAGGGGAAAAAAACAGTCAGGAGCTTTGTTTCTTTTATTTTTAGTTCTGGTTGAATCGAGAATCAGGATCTTCAGTGTTTGGAAATATCTCTATCACATAAGTGTTGTATAGTAAAGCAGCGCTGAACAATCCATTCATGATGTTGCAACTTATTTAAGGCATTTATCCAGCAAACATATCACACATTTACTTTTCAAATGTGACAACTATTACAGATTTTTTTTCTGTTTAATACTGCTGTATAGTTTAGTTTATGTAATTGACTACTAAAGTCACTGCCAACTATCTTGATCATTCATTAATCAGTTTATGTAATTATTTAAAGGAAAAAGCCTAAATTGTCTGATTCTAGCATCTCACGTGATTATTTTCTGCCTTTTTTTCTTCCTCTAAGACAGTAAACTGAATATATTTGAGTTGTGGGCAAAAAAAGACATTTGAAGATGTCATTTATGGGTTTTGGGAAAGACTAATGGATATTTCACACAATTTTCTGACACTTCATAGACCAAACAACTAATGAGTTATTCAACAGTGAAAAAAATTGTTAGTTGGAGCCTTTATATATATATATATATATATATATATATATATATATATATTTTTTTTTTTTTTTTTTTTTTTTTAAATCATAATGTGCATTGACCTGCCTGAGGAGATAAGGCTTGCAGAATCAGTAACTTCTTTTAAATCACTTCTGAAAACCCACTTTTGTAGATCTGCTTTTATGTGAGTTTTACTTTAAGCTTTAATTGTTTTTACTGTTCTATTTTGTAATATGTTCTGTTTATTTTAGATATTCTCTCTTGCTTTATTTTACTTTTTGCTGCCTGCTTCTTTGGTGTGGTGTCGTCTCTCTCTAATTCTTTAATTCTCTAGATTTTGGGGGGATTTTTAATTACTACCTTTAATCCTCAATCTTATGCTTTAATTTTTTTAACAGCCTACTTCCTTTGTTTGATATGAGTGCTAATTTAGTGAATTATTTTTTAAAATGTATTATTTTTTACTATTTATTTTAACTGACTGCTCTGACTTTTCTCCTATATCTTGCTTGATTATCTGTGTGGCATGTTTTGACTGTCAAAGCACTTTGTGAATGCTGTGCATAAGGGTGCCATATAAATAAAGTCATTATTATCATTATTATTATTATCACTATTATTGTTATGGTGATTATTTTAGTTGATTTAATAAATGAGGAATTTATAGAGAAGGAGTTAATGGAAAGATCAGTGAGAGAATTAACTGTTGGTTGCAGTTTTGCAGTAAAGCACAAACTCTTCTAAGGATAATTCTTGAGTAAGTGTACTTGTTTACTCCCCTGAGGCCTCTCATTCACAGTTCTGTGTGGGTTAATACTTCACCACTTCAGCCTGCTCAGTATTTTTCAGTGTTTTCTCTCCACATAAACTGTGTGTAGTGTCGACTGTTGCTCTACCTCAACTGCTCCTTTCCTGGTCTTGATGCCCAGAGCAGCCAGGCCTGCCTTCAGCTCGGACACATCCACTTTTCCATCCTTGTTCGAGTCCAGTTTGGCGAACAGCTCCTCGTACGTTTTCGACGCATCCTCTGCGCATCGACAGTCCGTAAAAAACAGCTTCCTCACCGCTTGGTACATTGTTAACACACCTAGAGGCCTGTACAGCTCCACACACACACACGGTGAGCTATTAGAACGCCGTGGAGACTCACAAACAGATTCCTGCGGTGGCCACTTCTGGTTTTGGAGCCGTTGGCACAGTCTCGTGTGATTCCAGAGAGATTTCCGCAGTGCAGCTTGGAGGAGAAGCGGCGGGAAAAGTCCTCTTGAGTCGGTGGAGAGTAAAGTCCAGAGAGGAGGTCAGGTTTTAGAGACAGTGAACCGTGGATGAGGTAGTCTGGCTGGGCTTGGAGGGTGGAGAGACGAGCTCAGTTTGCCTCAGAAGACCTCCTCTTTTACTGCGCGCACAGACAGTCCAGGGACACACCCTTCACCAACCCTCTGCTGTCTCCATGTATTTCCTCATGAGCCTGTACAGCGCTGGTAGCTGCTTCATTTTTGACCCTCTTTTTCATTTTTTTTCTTCCGACAGTCTCTTTATCACGCATTGATCGGTCCTAAATGATTTTCTAACTTTCTGGTTTGTTGTGGTTTCACCCACGCAGGAGCGCCCGCACGCGTAAATGCTAAATATAGTGATAAAGGCAGTGTTATTCTGTTGTAGGATCCGTAGTACAAAGTCAATGTATGAGTGAGTCATAGCCTCAGGAATCCACCAGCTGCTCCAAGAAAAAATAAACCTCAGAAGTTTGTGATTGTGGGTCCATTATTTTGAAAGCTGCAGACAGAAGTAGATAGAAGGAGGAGGGACAGATGGAGATATCTCCATGGGTTACAGGGGAACAGTCCCCCCAGACATGACTCATAGACACAATAACACATCCCCCAGTTTTTTTCTTCACTATACTAAACACAGCTATGACTAACATGTTCCGAATGTGCATAAAATTTGAAACATGAGCAGAAAACTTTGCCCAAACACATACCCTAACGTTCAAAAGTGTGGGGTCACCGAGGCAATTTCATGTTTTCCATGAAAACTCACACTTTTATTCATGTGCTAACATAATTGTACAAGGGTTTTCTAGTCATCATTTAGCCTTTCAACACCATTAGCTAACACAATGTAGCATTAGAACACAGGAGTGATGGTTGCTGGAAATGTTCCTCTGTATCCCTATGGAGATATTCCATTAAAAATCATCCGTTTTCAGCTAGAATAGTCATTTACCACATTAACAATGTCTAGACTGGATTTCTGATTCATTTAATGCTATCTTCACTGAAAAAACACACATTTCTTTCAAAAATAAGGACATTTCTAAGTGATCCCAAACTTTTGAAAAGTAGTGTATGAGCTATTAAAAAGTCCAGGGGTTTATAAATGAATTAAGATAAATTAGTTTGATTTGAAAAGCTCCCACATACACATTTAGAAGTTTTACTGCCACAAACAAAAGATACGATGGAGGATAGAAGAGTAACTCTGTAAGTAAATGTAAGGGGCGCAATGGTTAAATCAGAAGGTCAGAGGATCAAACCCTGATGTGGCCACTGCTGGGCCCTTGAGCAAGGCCCTTAACCCTTCCTGCTCCAGGTGCACTGTACTGCGGCTGACCCTGCGCTCTGCATTAATTTCATATTTGAAAATGATACAGGATGTCTGAGAGCTTCACTGCATTATATCCATTATATTTTAAATTGTCACTTAGTGTCTGAGTTTAGTCCCCCCCCCATGTATAAATAAAGATGTTTCAACCTTAAATGATGCAGAAAAGGGACAAATTGGTGCATAAAAATTCACCAGAATGCAGGAAAGGTAGGTAGGAAGGTGTTTCATGCTAAAAATTTAACAGAGAAACACCCTCAAACCCCGCCAGCTTTATTGTGTCCCATTGTTTCCCTCACAATAACCTAACACTGGCTAATGTTCAGTAAAGCTATAAATAGATTGAGGGAACAAAGTATGTGAATAAAATAAAAGCATATGAGGCCGTGCAGTGAATAGACAGTGTAGTGTAGTACCGACATCGCACCACCAGGTGGCGCAGATGTTACATAACAGCAGCTGGTTTCACTCTTTGACATCCAGTCTCTGGTTTCACTTTGTTGTTGTAATCGGTCCAATCAGTGCTGCTGTTGCTCTGACTGGCCGCCAGGAGGAGATCAGAGGAGGCGGGATTCCCTCAAGCTTCAACAAGCGAAAACCTGTTACCACCGTACATCCGTTTAATCAAAACTCACTTCAAAATAAGAGCATACAGTCAAAACGTAATGAATTGTCTTAAAAGGGTAAGAAGACTGACTTTGTAAGCAAATATTTCAAATCTCTCCAGAAACACTGTACTGTTTGTCAAATTAACATATTGTTTTAGTTTCACAAGTACAACAGTTACGCTTTCGCATTCTTTTAATGTACTGTTTATTTCAGTTTGATTTAAACAAAAACTGAAATAGTATAGTGTATTTATAGTTGATGTGAGTGATAGTAACATAATTATTTGACCTTTTTAGCTTAAATTTGATGCCTCAGCAATTTAAGTCACATCAAGAGGTCTTTCTCAGCAAACAAACACTGGCCTCCCAAAAAGGAAATTTGCACAAATTGACTGTGACTTTAATAGTTATCCACCTCATTTGTCACACTCTTATAGAAACACATAATTAAAAATAAAATGAAATCATATACTCATATATACGACTTTACAGATTTATTCATATCTATACTACCATGGTTTTTACAGAGGGATTTTTATAGATGAAATTCTGGTAAACTATTTTATTTTCTACCAGCTGACAATCTTTTGTGCATGATTTTGTAAAAAAAAAAAAAAAGAAAAGAAAAAGGAACTATAATGTCTAGGAAATCTTAAATAAATGATAAATGTATGCAGATTAGCAGCTATTTAGATTTTTAAAACAATAACTAAAAAAAAAACACCTGCTTTGCATATATTATTTCAAATTTCCTGTACCACAAAAATGAACTGTCTTAATGTAGATAATCAATGGGGAAGTGATACTGATTAATTAAAAGATATACCCTGTTCACCCGTGTTGCCAATAAAACACCTGTCATTTAACATTTTTTAGGCCAGATTTGAAAATATAGTAACATATAATTGAAGACAAAATTATTAGCCCCTCTGTGATTTTTTTTTTTTTTAAATCCCCAAGCACTGTTAAACAGATCAAGGAATTTTCCGAAACATCCTAGTTTTATTTTGGATGCTTACATTATTTTGCTTTACATAGAGAAACACAATCATTTAACAAAAAACAAAAACTATCAGGGTCAGAATGATCATCCTCCTTGATGGTAATAGTCAAGTTGTGTTTCCTTTTTGCTGGATAACAGCTTGCAGTCGTTTGTTGTAGTTTATAACGAGTCTCTGACATCTCCTGAGGAAACCCACTGCATTCTTCTTTGGCAAATCTCTCAAGTTCCTCCAGACTAGATGGTCTTCTGGCATGGACCCTGGTCTTCAGATGACCCCACAGATTTTAATGGGATTCAGGTCAGGGCTTTATGCAGGCCAGTCAATAATGTTCACTTTGGTCTTCTGGAGGTAATTCTTTACCAGGAGTGACGCATGTTTTGGGTCGTTGTCAAGTTGGAAGACAAAGCCATGGCCCTGATTCAGTTTTGCAAATGACTGCTTGAGGTTTTCTTTCAAAATCTTCATATAGCCTTCTTTCTTCATGATTCCTTCCACCTTGACAAGATTCCCAGTTCCAGACACACTGCATTATAGTGCAATGACTATAATGCCACAGTGGTGGCACGATACTGCCACCACTGTGTTTAGCTGTGGGGATGGAGTTCTTTGGGTTATACGCCTCTTTCTCCAGATTGACCTCAGCAGACTTAAGTCTTCTTGAAGGAGTCTCTTCTGTGAAGTGGAGGGTTAGGGTTCAGTCCATTTCTGTGCAGGGTTCTAGTGACTGTCTTCTTTGACACTACAATTCCTAAGTCATTAACTGGTGTTTTGGTGATTGTACTAGCATCTCTAGACACATCTCTTACAAGTTTTCTTTCCAGAGACTTTGAAATCTTTCGCTTCCTCCCTCTGCCAGACTTGTTCTATACAGTGTGGCTCTCTTTGAATTTCTTGATGAGACTTCTCACTCCACTTCTTGACACTTGGAAACGCTGTGATAACTTTGTATACCATTCTCCTGTTTTGTAAGCATCAACAATTCTTTTTATCAAGTCTAAACTGATTTGTTTTGTTTTTGGCATGATGCTTTCTCAAGTGACAACTCAAATCCTTGATGAAGTTTTTATACTGTGTAAAGTGTAGGACAACCCCCAGTTTTAACTTGATTGATTGATTTCAAGCTGTGAGCATAACAAAGTTAAAGCACATCACTGCACAACAGTGGTTTGTGATTTGACTTAACAAAAAGATCAGTTCTTAAGGGGGCTAATAATTTTGATCCTAGTAGTTTCTGGTTTTGTTAAATAATTTTGTTTCTCTGTGCGAAGTAAAATAATGTAAGCGTCCAAAATAAAATTAGGATGTTTGGAAAAGCTGTGTTTAAAATCCCTTGTTCTGTTTAACAGCACTTGAGAATTTTTTGAAAAAAATTAAATACAATTTCATAGGGGGGAATAATAATTTTGCGTTTAACCGCACCTTCTAACCTGTTGCAGGTAAAATCGTTGCGTTTAATAGTTTCAGCCCTCATGCTGTTATTTTTATTTATTTTTTTGGCATTTTTTCGGCATAGTGAGAGAAAAACAGGAGAGCAGAGTTGGGGGATGACAGGCAGCAAAGGGCCGCGAGCGGGAATCGAACCCGAGCCGCTGCGTCGGGGACCAGCCCCTGTCCATGGGTCGTCCGCTTAACGCGTTGAGCTATACGGGCGCCCTTATGCTGTTAGTTTGAAGGCTCCCGGCCGGATGTAGCTGTGTTTGGCTCCTGGCTGCTCTGATCAGATTCTCAGCAGCTTCATCCTCCACAACACAACACAATGGGGCTGTAATGTCAGCGACGGCCGACCTCACAGCATCTTCTCCACAGTACTGAGCCCGTGTATGGATTTAATGATGATGAAGAAGAAGAAATTCAAGTTCAAGGTGGATTTTGAGCTGGACGAGCTGTCGTCGGTCCCTTTTGTCAACGGTGTCCTCTTCTGTAAAGTCCGGCTGCTGGACGGCGGCTTCTCCGAGGAGTCTTCTCGGTGAGATGTTTCACTTTGACACGGAGACAGAAACAAAACACTGGTCCTCTGGTCTGTAGTTTAACTCTCTGTGCTCTAAACAAGCGTTGATAGCGTTATCAGCTAACTAGCTAGCAGACTAACTAACCAGCTAACGTCAGCCAGTTGTCCTCCTCCGTGATGTTTTTGATGTGATGCTAATTCTTGTCCTCCAGCCGATGCTAATGTGTAGTTTTCCCACCAGTTCAAACAGCTCCACGGAGACGTAATATTAAACGAGACCCACAGTGCCGTTAAGTCGTTTGCATTTCGACATCTGGCTGCTGTTCTTACTTCCTCGCTGGTTGTGGGATTGATTTCTGTGCTGCGAGAAGCCATCAAGTCACACAACAGCCATAAAGCTGAGCCTGACTCCTGTAGCTCTCCGCTGTTGAATCAGTCCGATCAGATTTGGTCCCTGTTCGGTCGTAAAGTTGTGACTGAAGCAGCAGGAAGGTGTTGCTCAATCAGATTGCTACTGATGAGTCTATCCGCCCACATTTAAGTCAGGAAATGCAACACAGTGGAGAGTAGAAACCTCTTAGAAGTAATTTGCAGTAGAACACATGATTCATTTCACTTATAGTTGCTTGTAGATGAGTGGGAAGAATGTAAAAAAAAATGTCTGAACAAATAGCATCTTCTTTAGGTTTATTTCTCTAAAGTCCCTCTCTGGTTGTTAATTTAACCCCAGAGAAACTCATCTCTATGTATCAAAGTTACATATTTTACAGTTTTCCAATGAAGCCAATCCCTTGCTGCCTTAAAAATCTTAGATATAACTACACTGGCGCTTCTTATTAAATGTGCAGATCCCATGGAGAGAGAGGTGACCACCCTATCTCCATCTATCTGTCCTCTGTCACTTCATCTCAAGCACACCAGCTCACCTTTGACTCTGCTCAGACAGTGTGAAACTGCTCTATAGTGCGACGTTGTAATATTAGAGTAATTTAGCTGTAGATGATCGATCTGGAAGGTGAATCTGAAGGAGAATAATGAAACACTGCAAGCTGCCAGGATCGGCTCATTACATACACTACCGTTCAAAAGTTTGGGGTCACTTAGAAACGCCTTTATTTTTAAAAGAAAAGCATTTTTTAAAAATGAAGATAACATTAAATGAATCAGAAATGCAGTCTAGACATTGTTAATGTGGTAAATGACTATTCTAGCTGGAAACGGCTGTTTTTTAATGGAATATCTACATAGAGGTACAGAGGAACATTTCCAGCAACCATCACTCCTGTGTTCTAATGCTACATTGTGTTAGTTAATGGTGTTGAAAGGCTCATTTATGAATAGAAAACCTTTGTGTAATTATATTAGCACATGAATGAAAGTGTGAGTTTTTATGGAAAACATGAAATTGGGTGACCCCAAACTGTTGAATGGTAGTGGATGAAACCTCTGAGGTATGAATCTATGCTTTTGAGAGTGTCATAGGTACTTTAAGTTTCAAGGAGGAAAGGCTCGGCCGTGGTGTTGACTGCTTGTCTCACTCATGATATGTCTTCTACCACGTAAAACAAACCATATGGACATATGAACAAGGTAAAAAAAAAAAAAAAACTAAAAAAAAAAACAACTTTGTTTTTCACAAAAGGGGTAAAAAAATAAAAAAAAACTGCAGTAGTGGCTAGTGAGGAATTAAAGGAAATGACCTGTGCCTATTGTTCAGTGTCACCCTAGTAGGGCCACGGGACACAAAGTTTAAAAAGCACTGCAGGAGGGAAACTAAAGTTGGCAAAATATTGTTCCTGTATTAGGCCTGTGTGATAAAACAATAGCAGTATGTATTGACAATAGACACTTCATCAAATCAACAGCAATAAGAAAATAGTTTGATTTGCTTAACCTCCATGAAAGCACGCAGCGACAACACAAAGTTCAGTTGCGTTAAGAAACCCCAAGCGTGCTCCCTCCTGGCCTCATAAACAGCCTGTTTATATCTTTTGGATGTTCCCTTCACCCTCCATCACTCTCCTTGTGGCTGCCGTTTAAATCTCCTGAGGCATGCTAGTCTGCGGTGCCAGGGCTACTTGCTACTTGTTCCTCTGCTGGACCAGTAGTTCCCCTCACTAGCTGGGCTTTCTCGACAAAAACCATCCACAACCTGGTCCAGACCACCTCCACCTAAGCAATAGACTTTTAGCGGCCTGTTCTGATGAATGATGGACTTGGTGTCAGGGTGCAGGTGGAGGCCGGTGTGGTTCCCATCAGGTGTCACCCTGTCCAGTCATTAGGAACCTTAGCCTCAGCACAGTGCTTCAGCTTTGCTTTGGTTTCCTCGAGCACCTCCGTGTTTTACTTGCTTTCCTTATTTAATGTTTATCCAGTAGTGATGATTCCTTGTATAACAAGAAAAGCACTCCACTAAGGCTGTTCAATCCTCAATCTGTGTACTCAGAAATCACGGCAACATAGAATCTGGCCACTTAATATAAGATCTACCCACAAACTAAATAAATAAATAAAAAATGACCTTGCGCTGAGCACAGGCATGTGTTATGCATGCGTATGTTATGTACAGATACCGAATTGTGTCAACGAAATATGTAGCAGACAGAGGGAATTGATGCAAGCAGCTGACATAGTGTTCACTTGTTGTCATAGTTACAGTGACGCTGTGCCACTATCTTGCAATGATACAGAAATCTTAAACAAATCCATGGATTCAGACTATTAGCCGCATCACTGCCAAAATCTAATGAGGTTGGTTGTTGTGTCATTTCATCCAAATCCGTGAGTCTGTTTTTGAGTAATGTTGCTAACAGACAGACAGCTTCACAGACGGACAAATGTACGCCAGTCATCACATAACATGGAGTAATAATGTGTGAATTTGTTAATTTCTATGTGTTTTTATTCTGGTTTTAACATTAAAATTATGATATGTTCAAAATAAAGGATTAGGGTTCAAATTAAACCTTTTTCTTTATTTTGTCAAAATCAATAATTATCTATATCAACTGATGTAAACAAAATGATTCTGACAAACTTTCAGCTGTGTCACCCAGCCCCATATATGCATAGAAATAGTTTTAAATGAGCTGCAAGATGTGACATGGTTGATGTAAGGAAATGACCTAATACCCATTATTCCATGCCACCCTGCTGTGTCCTGTTAATACTGATATTGTTGTGAAGGTGCTGGCAAGCAAAGACAATCCTCTGTAACCTGTTTAAGCCTCTCTCTAACATGCACAGAAATCACAGAGAGCACAAGACATGATGTTTCTGTGCTCTGTGGCTCTCTCCGTCATGGGTATATCTGATCATACAGTAACTTGTGTGTGAAATGCATCAGCTAAACGGATCATGAAGGCAGCAATCTTACATTTCCCACGTCTGAAAAAGCTGCAAACTAGGCGAAGCATTGTTTTGTAGTGACGCCGCTGGGATTTGAGGGCTTCACCCTGATTATGTAATGAGCCTTCTTTTCGCTCAACAGTAAGTAGTTCATGTAAAAAAGTCCCATCTGCGCTGGACAGTCTGAACTGGGATGTTTTTATGAGGTCATGGCAGTATGGTCACTTTATTACAGCTGCAGTCGTTTCAGCAAACTGAAATGAAGAAAGATTGTAAGAAGTTCTTTTATTGCTATAAAGCAGACGATAAAGTTCTGCCTCAAAACCATCCAGTTTAGGCTGTTTTATATTCCAGTCGTTTGTTGTTTTATGTCCCAACCTCACAAGATCACAAGTCTGACAGCTGTTAAATAACATTCGTCTGCAGTTTTTTAGTTTGTTTTCACTCCCAAACTAGATTCCCTCCCAACTGCAAGTGTAAGGGAAGTGTGGATTGCTGTTTTATGAGCTTGTCTTCCTTTGGTGTGGCTTGTCATCAGTTCTTTAACACTGTTTCTGCCCAAAACCTGTTTTTCTTGTTATATTTACCTCCTCTCGTCTCCTCCGTGTCTTTGCTCTGATCTTTTCGTTGTTGCTAGACATGCATCAAAACCATGTCAAAAGGATGTGGTTTCTGTGTAACAATGTGTTTGTGAAAGTGTTTCTGTCTGAAGCCGGAGTGCAGCTGCCTTTAAAAGGAGACCAGCTGTAGTTTAACAAGATATCTGAACCATGCAGTGAGATAAGAGAGACAACCTCAGAACCAGGATTACTCACACTGGCTAACAGGATTTTTGCTGCGTTGAGAAGTGCTGGGAGTCACAGAGCATGAACTCCAGCCAGAACTCCTGAAGCACACAGTGTCCAGCTGGCTGGGAGTTCCCTCTCCGGCTGTGGGAGTTCACTCTCCGAAATTTATCAACCTCAGGATGAAGTCAGCGTCTGTAAAACGTTAGTCACGCATCTGCTGCTTTTTATTTCTAGTGAGGCAGGGATGCTGTGCAAAACGCAGGGCTGCATGTGCACTCTTAAGCATCTTAACAAGGATCTGCACACTCTGTTAATCATTTAAGTCTCATGCCATTAACACTTCCTGCCTTATGACATTTTCTCAGTGGCCCTCTGCCTCTGTGTCTTTATGTCACCATTCCAGATCCTCTTGGATTTTTTACTTGTTGCATCATTTTCATTTGTTCTGAACCGGAGCTGAAAACCGTCAGCTCCGATTCTGTCTAAATTCAGCAGAATCCAACAAAATGAATGGCGTGTAGGCTGCATTAACAGATGGGAGTCGGTTAGGTGAGTGGGAGAGGAGAGGACGCCAGTGAAAGAGAGGCCATCTGTGGTATCGTAATTCTGCCCATGCACAGTCTTTCTCTTTCACTTCATCTCATCCGTTTACTGAAAGCCGGCTACAACTCGCATCATTTTACCCTCTGCCTCTGCATGGTGGACGATGTGGGTTTCTTTGTTACTCGCATGCCAATACATAGCACACCTGCCTCTGTAACCTCTGGATTCATTAGTCAAATCAATCAGTATGCGAAAACTAGATTGTAATTAGTTAGCCTGGCTATTAAGTTGGAGAAAAACCTGCAGTTAAGCACATAAGCTTGTATTGGCAGCTGGAATCAGTGCCCTCAAGCAGGGATGAGACGTGGGGATTGTTAATCCAGTACTGATTCAACCCATGTGACTTTATTTGTTATGTAACAGTGATATTAAAATTAATGACATGAAGTTGTTTTCATTTGATCAGGGATAGTCAGGATAATGAGTGGTTCTTGTCCATAAAAATGAACCACTGCTGGTAAAAATCATTGTGTTTTTTGCTCACATCAGATTGCTGGAAGTAGTATCACAGGTCAATCTGAAGCCTTCTGTTCATTTTGTAGCATTGTTTATTTATCTAAATTTTAACATTAGATGTTAATTGTTAAATTTAAGAGATGAGAATGTATTATGAATTGACAAATGTTCATTTATTGGCAGGCAACAGGTGCAACATATTCCACTCACAACTGAAGCCATAGCAGCCTGTTCTTGGTTATTAGGAAGAGCTCGAGCTTAACAAATGTAGCTTTTCTATGGATTAAAACAAATACATTTTGTAAAATAAAAATTCTAATGAAGTTTGAATCAGAACAACACACCAAGTTAGAACAATAAATTAAACTGAGGCACTAAACATCAGTTTCAATAGATGGAACAATATACAGGGCTTTTATTGTCTTAATCCAACTTCAGGCTAAAAAAAATTTTTTTTAAAAATGTTGCAGCCAAAATATTGTTTCCGGTCAGTTCAGGCTTCATTTTTTTCTGCATTTATAGGACAAAACAGAACACTGGTAATAAAGTACACAGCAAGAACCAAGAAACAAAAACACACAGTCCTGCTAAATGGTCTTGCTTGGGCTGGGTGTTGCTTGAAATGTCATGAAATTATTAACAATGAAATACCTCTGTTTTGGTTGCTTTTAGGAATACCAACATTTCTTTCTCAAATAATTTTTTTGCATTTTACAAAAGCAGCAGTGGCAGCAGTCGAACAAAAAACCTCAGTTCAGTGTTTTTGTGTGTTTGTTTATAATTTATTGTAGAAATGTGTAGAATATGGGGACTGCATGGTGGCTTGGTGGTTATCACTTTCGCCGTGCAACTAGAAGATCAGCATCCCGGCCTTCCCAGGATCTTTGTGCATGGAGTTTGCATGTTCTCCCTGTACATGCCTGGGTTTTCTCCAGGTTTTCCGGCTTCCTCCCACAGTCCAAAAACATGGAGGTTAATTGGTAACTGAATTGTCCGTAGGTGTGAATGTGAGTGTGATTGTTTGTCTCTATATGTAGCCCTGTGATAGACTGGTGACTTGTCCAGAGTGTCCCATTCCTTTGCCCTAAATTAGCTGGGATAGGTTCCTGCCTCCTCACAACCCAATGAGGATTAAGCGGCGTAAAGATAATGGATGGATATATAAAATATGATGCATTGTGATTCTGGGTATAAGTTAAACACTGAATCAACAGGGGTTAAAATGCTGAATTATGCTAGTGTGTGCACCAGTTGCTACTAATTCAGATCTAACAGGATTTTCTGAACCTGTGGTAAAGTTTCGTTGTCAATTAGACTTTGAGACGCTGGCATGTAAACCATGCACACAAACAAAAGAATGATTTCTGACTTCACAGAGAGCTTCAAGATGGTCTAGATCTTGGTGATTTCTCTTTACAGGGAGCCAGTGCAGGCCAACTGTGTTCGATGGAGGAGGCGCTTCTCTTTCCCCTGCAAGATGAGTGCCAGTGCAGGGACGGGTGTCCTGGACCCCTGTGTGTGCCGCGTGTCCGTCAGAAAGGTACAGTATGTGGCAACTACAAAGGATGTGTCAGGCAAGGATTTCATGCCTAATCAGTAAAAAATAAGTAAAGGTGAGGTTGCAATAAAGAAGAGTGTGTCATTTGTGCTTATAAAAGTGCTGTGTTAAATTCTGACACCCAGTATGTATATTTTTATGTGCCACATTGAAACTTGAGAGTGGAATGTGAACTCTAAAACAGCAGCTAGCAAACACAGCAGTCCAATGAAAACTGACTCATCGTTGTGAAACCTTTTGGCACTCCTTTTTTTTTTTTTGCTAGCTGCTCTATTAAGTATGACTGTGCTGTGTACAGTTACATCCTTTTGATAAATGCAGTTTTAGTGGTATAAGGGACATGAAAAGAAGTAAATAAAGGAAATGAGAATAAGTCTAAATCAGGGGTGGTAAACATACGGCCTGTGGGCCAAAACCGGCCCGCTTTAGGGTTCAATCCAGCCCACAAGATGACTTTGCCAAGTGTAAAAAAGCAGGAGCAAATTAAACAGTCAGTAAACCTACTTAATAGAAAATACTGCTTCATACACATTTGCACCCTAAAGAATAGAGTTCTGTGAAAATGGATACTTACTGGGGAAATATTTAAAGACACTGAACATTGTGCAACATAATGTCAGTCAGCAGCTTCAGTACAACAGAATTTGGTTTGGTGGAACCCTATTGCTGATGCCCTGTCACAACTTTTATGTATACATTTTATACATTTACAATGCAGGGGAACAACTTAACCTTCTTCCTTAATAGTTCCCATTTTAGTTTGTGTAGTGTGTAAATTCAGGAGGCCAGGATTACTATACAGATGTGGAAATGAGTGTAAATGTAAAATAATCTCTCAACCCTGACAAGTTGTTTTGATCATAAAGTAAAATACTATATTGTTCAGTTCCAGATACACTGTGATCTGTAAGTTGTAATGTGTAACTGATTAAATGAGGCATAACACGCTTGAAATTGCACTAGTTTTTCTTCAGAAATTTCAGTTGTTCATAAAATTTTGTAAAAAGATAGTTCATTAAATGTGAAATATTGTTATGCTATTATTTTACTGGTCCGGCTCACTTTGGATCAAGTTGGGTTGTATGTGGCCCTTGAACTAATATGAGTTTGACAGAGTCTGTGCTGCTCTGTGTTTTAGGACACCAAGCATGCCAAGCAATCAGAAACAGCTTTAGTTATTTTGTCTTCACTGATGCCTGGTGTACTTCTACCAGTTCTTTGCTTTTGAGATGTAAAATATTTCAGCAGCTTCTTGTCACTGCTGTTTGGTTCCAACATTCAACATTCACATTCAGTTTTTTTTTCCCATCCAAGTATTAGCTGACCTTCAAATGTGCCTGAACTGATGTAATCTTTTTAACCTAATTGTGCTCTATAAAGTGTCATTGAAGATTTGGAGGTAATGTCGTAATTCAAATGTTTATGCTTCTCTTCTTCAGGAGCTGAAGGGGGGAAAGGCATTTGCAAAGGTAATTCCTCACACGCTTCTGTTTTCCCACCCCCATCCCTCAAAGTGACCTCCAGGTCACCTAGATTTACAGTAATCAGCCATGTTGATGCAGAAAGCTTTGTGAGCCTGTAGCAAACAGATGGCCTGCACTGCCTGCAGGTTGGCTCATTATGTCATGTATTCTGGGATACATTGTTTGGAAGTAATTATCTGCTGAGCACACGAAACCTCCTAGTTTCTACACTACATTAGTCCCAATCCATTCCCTCTAACATTAACATTTCACAAGACTACCAGGCTGTTGCTGGAGAAAAAACTGAGCTATAAGTTAGTATTGTTCAGTTTGTTTGTCTCACGTCCTGCTTGCTGTCATTTTTCATCCAGAGATCGTCACATTGCTGACCAGGAAAAAGATCAGTCCCCTGGGAGAAAACAAAGTTCACCCTGTGTCATTCTTTCTCCTTCAGCTTGGTTTTGCAGATCTGAATTTAGCAGAGTTTGCCGGCTCAGGGAATACAACCCGCAGATGTCTGCTGGAAGGCTACGATACCAAAAATACTCGTCAGGACAACTCCATTCTCAAGGTAACATCGATTCACAGGCAGCAGTCTGATTTGACTTCACTCAGAGGATACCTTGGTGTTTTGAATACAAGCATGGTATTTTCTCAGCCAGGAACTACACACTGGAAAGGTTTTTGCATACACGTTTAGCAATGGCCAGGTGCCAGCAGGTTCATTGGGGCAGAAAAAGCCAAGCAGTATCACCTGTGGAAAACGAAAGGAAAACTCTGATTTCGGTCTTCCTACAGGAAGTTGCTGCTCCATTTCTTCAAAGCCTCACCTGACATTTTGCGTTAATCGGGGAATTCACATTTTCCTTAGCTTAAGTTCATGTGTAGCAAGAGCTCCAGTGGAAATCTAATGCTAATGAGACTGCAGTTAAACGCTGTAGGGACTAATAAATCTTTGTTTTCTGTCTGTTTTATTAGGTTATCATCAGCACACAGCTCATGTCAGGAGACCCCTGTTTTAAAACGTAAGTGAAAGTGATGTCTTTCTGCACTACAGTTTAATTTCTAATCAGCTAACTTGTCTGTCAGTTAAGATTCCTGACTGTATAATTTTGACTGAATAGGGAAACGACTTAAAAGCCAAAGTTTTAGGACTAAAAGCCGACACTTGACACACTCAACAGGGATATTTACAATGCCCCGAGGGAACCTAAACCAACCCACTGACCTTTACCGCCTATATTTTAAAGCCTCTTTGTTCTCTTAGAACGGCTACAGTTTAAGCACCAGCGTATTGATTCGCTCTTCATGCTCTCCTTTTTGAACATTTCTACAACACTATGCCATTAAATGTGTAGCTGTAATCTGCTGCTGACTGTATTGGAGCTGTTCAGGGAATGCTAGCTGTAGGTACTTACAGAGGTCAGCATTGTGCTTCGTCAGACTTGGATTGTATCATGGAAATCAATGATACAAGATTATGAAAGCCTAAGTAACGGTTAGCTAATCAGATTTACATGCTAAAAGCATTGACTCATTTCATCTTGCAAGTAAAACATATTAGGTTGTAGTTCTTCTAAAAGAAATACTCTGTGCCACAGAGAGGGAAACTGCTTTACCCAAGGGTAGAATTTGACCTCAAAATTATTCAATAGACTGTATGTAGATGCCAAAAGCTGTATCTTCTATCTTAGTACGTGTTTGAACACCTTCAGCCTAGCTAAATGTAATTCCAATTTCCAGTATTTTCAATTTAGTCACTCAAGCAGCCTTTCCTTTTATTATTCCAAATGTTCTATTTCTTCCTCAACATTGATCTGTCTTTGCTTAGTTATTTAAATGACTGACACAATGACATACAAGAGTGGAATAAAGCCACATTGTCTTTGCTCTGTCATCAGCCCACCCTCCACAGCCACAGTGATCGGCATCCAGACTGATGTAGAGAGCCTGCTGGAGGAGAGGAAGGGAGGCGACTCACAGAAAGCCTGTTCTGGTGAGACCAATCACGCCACATTCCACTCCACAGCCCTGCTTGGTCATCTCACTGGCTTTTCCAAACATTTACAGGCACCTGACAGAGCATGCTTGAGTTCAACAGTTTTGTCCTACTTCTGTGTTTGTGGAGCAATATTTATCTAACAGTTACCACCTGACCACTATCCACTATCTTTTGCTCTGCTAAGCTCCGATAATCAATTTTTAAGATCTATACTCAAATAATGGGGATTTTTCAGGAGCCTTGCAGCATTTTAGTTTGCAGTCACAAGGCTGAAACAGTGCTTCCTTTTAGTTGTATCGGTATCACGCTCTGTTAGGAAAGCTCAAAGTGTACAACACCACCTCATTACATCACATTAATTTCTATTCTGCTATCAAATACAATCCTAAGAGTAGTTATAATCCAAGTTTACTGTCTGACTTCAAATAAATGGAGAGTGTGACGCATTATAAGTAGTACTTTTTGGTATATTTAGGGTTAGATTCATTAAACTATTTTTAACAAACCCTTTAAGACAGCTTACTGCAGACAAATGTGCTCTGCTTATGAAAATACCATTACCTGCTAACTGCTTACCTCTATATTCCACTCCACACATGTCCTTGCCAACACATGAATCCACACTTAGCCTTGCTGCTAACATGACCCACCATTTCCTGCTGCTGCTCTACATTATTAAAAGTTGTCGGTTGGTGAATAACTAGCAGGCTAAAAGAAAATCCTCATGCGTTACAGAGTTTACCAACTGACGTTTAAAGTAAGACTGGTGGGGACAGTTTTTATATATTTTTTTTTTAGCATTTCTCTTGGTTTGTCAGTGACGTGTTCACACTGGTTAGAAAAGCTGCAGATGATCAACATATTGCAGATCGTCACGTCAAGACAAGTATCGCTTATTACTGTAGCATCCTTTTCTATGCAAGACATGATGTGAGCACAGCACAGCTATCCCTGTGCTTCCAATATCTACTAATGTACCTTCTACTGTTACAAACAGCGTTGCTCTTCCAGCTGTCCCCTTCTGCTTCCCTTCACCCTCCTCCTCCTCCTGTCCCCTGTTCAGTTTGTGTGTTCATGTGTGAACACATTGCAGTGTTGAATGCTTGTTCTTCCTGGTAGCTTCAGAGAGCAGCAGAGCTCTTTCATGTATAATTTAAACTAGCTCTCTTTTAGGTTAACTGCAATCTGCTCTGACCCTGGAGGCTCTTATATGGTTAAAAATAGAACTGTGTGCAAGTATGTCTGAGGGGGGTTGTGTGTTCGCATGTGCACACTACGAGTGCATTTCTATGACGACGCTCTTTCCTATCATCCTCATCGTGTCTGGGCTGTGCATCTTTGCAGAGTAGCTGTAGGTGTGTGTGAGAGCAGTATTAGTTCAAGCCTGGTCATTTCTAAGCCATTATGGCATAATGTTGTACATAGATTTTTGATTTAGTATCTTGCAGGCCAAATAACTAGCAAAAAAATATGTGATAAGGAGCCCAGATAGCTCAGCTGGCTGAGCGGGCCACCCATAAACAGGGGCTGCAGTCCCTGATGCAGCAGTCATGGGTTCAAATCTAGCCCATAGCCATTTATTGCAGGTCATCCCCCCACTCTTCTACCCGTGTTTCCTGTCTCTCTTTCCACTGTGCTATATGTAATAAAGGCAAAAAGGCCAAAAAAATCACTTAAAAAATGTGATAACTCATACATGCATGTTTGAATCTGCAGACTTGTAATGTTTGTCATTTTAAAGCAATCTTTAAAAGAGGTTGTGAGAGACATTTACACGCTACTTGTTTCTGCCTGTAATCCTGGTATAATGCACAGTTGTATAGAGGTTTCTGTGGGCAAATGTTTACCTCCATTTGAGGAAGATCAAAAAGAAGATTTGAGAGTTACCTTAACATGCTGAAACAGTTTCATCACAAAATGTTACAGCCACACACACACACATACATACATCTGTAGGTTAATATCTCTAGCATGGTGTTTATTTTCCATTGCCGCAGACATCTGAACTCCACAATGAAACTGAAATGTGCTTTCAGACAGCTCAGCCTTAATACTGTGATAGAAACGCATCAAGAGCTCCCATGTGATTCCCTGACATTCCTCTAGATATGTTGGTTTTTCCCTGAGCACAAGTGACACCTGTCAACTGTGGTGATTCATTCATTAACTCAGAGATGCCAAACTGAGGGACGGTGTGTGGGAGGCGGAGAGGGAAGTTTTCCGTTGTTTTAGATGTTGCCAGTTGAGAGCGATGAACCACAAATCAATAGACACCGTGGTTGTTTGGAATGTAGCATTAATGCATTTGCAGCAAAACAGAAACTGTGTTTGTGCATGTGGTCTGAATCAAAAACATGCCTCACAACAGATCTCATTTCGTACTTCGTCTGGGGCTTCAAGTTTCTATTTGTGTCAGTTTAGCCTGCAAAGAACAGGAAAAGATTCTGACACATATAATTGACATTTTGCAGAAGGAACCAGGTGCAGAGTAGTGGTGTTATTATGACTACACAGTTATTTCACTCGAGACACACATTGGGTAACTTTGTTCACCTGTTCCTGCTTTTGATTTCAATATCACTATGTATAACATACAAAACTATTGGCAGAATTAGCCACAATATTATTCTAACTATAGAAGGAGTCTTGATAAGTTGTACATGCGGGGTGTTTATTCAAGTTTTAGTAGTTTGTTGCACTATGACAGAGATCTGTAGAGAGTCCAGGCCTTTCTCATTCCCCGTCTGCGTCTGTTTCTAATCCAGCAGAGAGTCGAGAAGGGAAGTGTCCCGTTGTGTCAGACGACCTGGGAGGCTGCGGCCACTCCCGAACATCCAGCTACGCCAGCCAACAGTCCAAACTCTCAGGTAAGGGTATGACATTTAAAAAGTAGTGGAATTAAAATGAGACATTCAAAGCTTAAACTACATAAACCTTTGCTTGTCTATAACATTTCGTACTAGAAGAAAAAGGGGTCTGTAAGGTCGACTGAAAAGCGCTTGACTAAGGAGCTGGGAAGTGATTCAATTATTTTCCAGTGACACTCCAGCAGTGCAGTTCAGGCCTACCGCTCGGTTTTCCATTACAGCCAGATCAGATGACAGTAATAAAAGATTAGAGGAAGTGGAGAGATGCGCTGAGAACAGCTCTAATGGCCTTCTCATATAGAATTTAAAAATGTATTTCCTTCCACGTGCAACTCTTAATGGATTTACTCAAACCTGTCGTTAATGTGTGGGATGTTTGCTCGCCATGGCTGCAGTGACCTGATGCCCTGAGATGTTTCTTGTTTTAACTAGTTTCCTGCAAACAGCACAAGAGTTTGTCAGTGTCACTGCTGCCCTGGTGCACTGCTGAATTGAAGACACTGCAAATTGCAAATCTGCTGGACAGCAAAATACATTTTAGCAAAAAAAAAAAATAGTGTGCAATACTTCAGAAGAATTACTGATTCATGAATTGTGTGGCGATAAATCAGTATCTGTCTTCCATTAGTCCTGCAATTATTGGACTTTCATGTGTGCATAATCAAAACAAATCAGTTGCATGAGTCTAGTGGGAGCAGATATAGCAAAGAGCTGGTGGTCAAAGATCAATTTTTACCGATTTTCAGAGAGCAAAGGCTTGATGTATTAAATGTGAAAACGTCAAAGCACTCCTGAGATAGCATATGAAGTAAGATAGAAATCACTGCCCATCTCTCTCAGGCTACAGCACAGGTCACTCTCGCTCCTCCAGCATGTCGGAGTTCAGTCATCGGAGAAATCATTCGGTGGGCAGCGCTTCGACCGGCATTGGAAGCATCCCGGAGCCTAATGAAGAGCGAGAGTCCAGGCCCTGTCCGGCACTGCCTGAACACCCAGTGCCCACAGCCTCCTCCAGCAACTCACAGGGCACACCAGTGCGGAGCGCCTCATCCTGTGAACGACTAAATAGGTGAGTCTCTGGGTAGTTCGGTTAGAAACGGAGCACAAAGGTTTTTTTTATTTATGCAATTTATGAAAGGTACATGCAGATGTAATCACTGTCCTATTTAATGATGAGAAACCAGTCACTAAGTGAAAACATGGTGACCTCTTTATTTGCAAGTACAACACAGAGCAGCGGTATGTTATTTTAGGGAAGTTCACAAACTTCAGACCTAATCACACCTGAGACCTGTGTCATGTTTCAGGAAGCAGCTGTCGTGCAGTTAAAGGCTGTGAGGCAGAGCAACGGAAGTGTATTTGTGGTTTCATTATGTGGGACTCTTATTCTTTTAAAGTTTGTCATTGTTTTTGGGATCTAAAAATGTCCAACTATGACACAAACAGAGGTTTGACTGGACATGGTTTACTACTATAGTACTATATGGCCTAAGGTGCACTTAATACTTGGCCAACCACTTTAAAAAACAGTGAAGTATTTTGTTGTGGAGTTTCTATGTTACTGTGAACACTTAAGCATGTTGTGCTTCATCAGGATATTCATTTTCTCTTTTTTGAAGGATAAGTCCAGCATTTGGGGGAATTTGCTTCATGAGGGAAAAAATTGATACCACTCTCATCTCTGTACATATTAAAATATAAAACTACCAGTAGCAGCTCGATTCTCCATTGTTTGAGAAACCTCACAATCATGACTAAACAAGATGCACTGCCAAGACAGAAAGCACTTTGTCTGCCAAAATGCAGTCAGGATTTTAACCGCCTGTAAAACTGCAACATGTCATCTTAAAATGTCAAACATTAGAATATTTAGATTTGCTGCCATGACTAGGAACATTTTGGGGTGCTGGTAGAAGGACGTCGTTCTCTTTGGACAGAGGAAGGCTTGTTGTTTCCGCACCCCTTTCACATGCTAGGCTAAACTAACCACATACACTCCTCTACAAAAGTATTGGAACAATGAGGCCAATTCCTTTATTTTTGCTGTAGACTGAAAACATTTGGGTTTGACATCAAATGATGAATATGAGACAACAGATCAACATTTCAGCTTTTATTTCCAGGTATTTACATCTGGATCTGATACACAACTTAGAGCATTATTTGGAACCGAACACCAAATTTTTTGTTGAACAAAAGTATCAGAACAGATAGACTTAAAATAGAGTGAAGTGAATAAGACTTCATATTTAATTTCAATAACTGCATCAAGTCTGTGACCCATTGACATCACCAAACTTTTGCATTCTTACAAATTGACAAACTGTTCTTTTAAACATCCTGGGATTTGTCAGAAAACAGCTCACAGTATACACAAAAAAATAAGATGTGCCTGTCACTTCCATGTTGACCTGACTTTCCAGGCAGCAGGATTACCAAGAGGCACTGGTGAAAATGTGTAGCTAGTTAGCCACAAATGTTTTCAGTGGTCACCACAAGCTCAGCCTGTAAAAATGAATTAAAACACACCGTCTTACACAATGTACACATCATGGACTGTATATCAAAGATGGACAGAGCCACTGAGTCTTAAAAGTGAAGTCAATGTGACAGTCACTTAAACCTGTATTCTTTCCAACAGCCGCTCTGGTTGCAAGAAGTAGTGCAGGTGTATAGAATCAAAGTGAAGCAATAGTGATAATGAAAATAGTTCCAAGTCTCCTATAATACAACGCATTTTTCATTCTGTAAATTATGGTCCCACTTAGAGTAAAACATGATAAAGCAGGTGTGTACTTTAGGGCATAGATACCTTGTGATTGACAGGTTTCTACTTTACTGGTGTGCATAGTGTTTTTGAATTGTCAGTCAGCTCCACCTCTCGCTTCTCACATTGAATTTTCAAAGACCAAGATTTTGACTTTGAAACTGCTGTCCACAAACTAATTAGCGATGTCACGGTGGCTACACTCATCCATTATATACAGTCAACACAGAAAGGTCGTACAAAGCATGAACAGTACAGTAGCAGAGCAACAGCAGCACTTTTGCGCTTGGGTACAGTGCTGCATATATAGTATATAGCATATAGCAAAGTTTAGCAGGTGACCCACGTTTTGAATTCACTCCAAGCCCAAGACACATTGCTGTTGTTATGGGTGTAAAATCCAGAAAAATAGATTGGAATCATAAAAATAGCCCATATTTGCATTTTTAGAATGTGAATAAAACATGAATTGCTGCACCATCAGTGTAGACAGTTGGATTGATTAAAACAGGAGCTGTTCCATCAGATGCTTGTGAGACAGGCAATTGAAAAACAGCTGAAAGTTTCTGAGAAGACAGCCTTCGCAACATTAAGAAGCTCTGGCAGGTCTTTGGATGCTAGTAAAAGCGCATTTAATAACTATGACTGCATCTAAGAATGGTTTTCAGCAGCCTGGATAGAAGCCCGTGACTCAGTGGTTGGTCACACCCCTCCTTCTTGGCACCAGATGAAATGTAGAGAACAAGAGGCTAACAGCATTTTCAGTTTGAACATTAATGGCCTTCACTGCAAACACACAAAATGACTAGTGCATCCTCCCCTCAGACACCCAGTGAAACAGGACTCCATGGAGTCTCAGCTAAAGAGAATGGACGACACACGGGTGGACGCTGACGATGTTGTAGAAAAGATTCTCCAGAGTCAAGACTTTACACCCAGCCTGATGGACTCCAGTGCTGAAGGTGGGACACATCCTGAAAGATCCTTACTGTAATTGTCATTTCTGCAGCAAATTAGTCTTTAGCAGATTTTTCCTTCTTTTATAGTTGATCGAGGAAAAAAGTTAACTTTACAAGATGCAGCCACATTTCATATGCTTTTGTGTAGCAGAAACAGTCATCGATTAAATAATCCAGTTAACTAATGTCACAATCTCTCGTATCTTAAATGGATGATCAAGTGTCTTCTTTAGTCTGATCTACTGTCCAAAATCTCAAAATATTCAGTTAACAATGTGATATGACACAGAAAAGCATTAAATACTCACATTTCAAAGTCAGAAAATGTTTAATATTTTTCTTTGAAAAGTGACTCAACTGATTATCAGAATAGATTAATGGCATTTTCACTTTAAGTTATTATTATGTCTAACTTTACAATCATTTAAGGTCCAAAGTTCCAGAAAAAGTGAATCAATAATACAAATAATCATTAGAGTAATCCTGTTGTGGAGTGCTGCTGCATGTGCTAAACGCACAGCTAGTTTGCATAACATAATAATTAAAACGACACTCTTCTGTTCTCCCATGAGTCAGTGTGTACTTTAAGGAGTAGGACATTGTTTTTTTTTTTTTAATTCCAAGGTCTCATCTAGCTCAAAGCTAGGAAAAGAAAGCCGCTGTCAATACATGATTATTTTTAGATTGCCTAGCAACTGGCTGCTCCTCATGACAAGAATTACACAGGAGGATGTGGATGCTCTGTGTACTGACCAAACCTTACCACAACTGTCTGTTTCAGAGGAAGGCTTGCGTCTGTTCGTTGGGCCTGGGGGAAGTACAGCCCTTGGAAGCCATCACCTTCCCACTAGGTGAGCAGTCTTCAGGATATTTAGTAAACATAAGTCTTATTACAGCCTTGAGCCAATTAACTGCTACTGAAGATGTCCATTTTGGTCAAATACATAATTAAATTCTTCTTTAAATGGGGTCACAATTGTCCTTGCACTGCATTTTTGGGACTACTTTCAGCTGCAGATTAACACACAACTTATTACTTACGGCAGTCAGACAGTGTATGTGGGATAGACTCAAATAAACTACAGGGACCATGTCTGTTATAATGAAGTAATATCAGGTCACCAAGTGCAGGCTGTCTCATTGATATGCCTTTAACTCTTAAATGCAACCAGAGGTCTTCTGTGACCCTTTATTGCTGGCCTATATGACATACTGTCTAATTCATTTGATTCGAAGCACTCTGGTGGCAAGTAGAACTGCACAGTACATTGAATATTAATGTCCGTCATGATGTTTGCTTCTCACAATTAAATGAAAATGCAATAAATGCTCTGCCCATTAAAAAAAAAAAAAAACACCGCTGCATATCAAAAGAAGTGCTTCCTAAACTAACAACCAGCCACCAGGTAGCGATTGACATGTTTTGGCTGCACTTATTTTAGCAGTAACTATGTCGCATGTGCTGCTTGTCCAGAGTAGAAGAGAGGTATACAACAGAGAGCAGATGGGCAAAATAAAAATAAAATATCTGGAGCAAAAACTGTAGAAGAACAAATCAAATACAAAGAGTGCATGACACTTGTGACTCTTGCACAAAACCACATCACTAACCCATTAAGTGACCTGGAAAAATACCACAAAATGCACCAAGACCATCAGACTTATCAGTGATTGGAAACATTTTTAAAATTGACAATTTTTTGTGCATTTATAATTAATACATTCTGAAAGGGTCATAAGAAGTATATCGAATTTTAGTATGTGGCTTATTGTGGTTAAGAATGTAAGATAAGTCTGAATGTATGAAAATACACATGCATTTATGGGTTAATACAATAGTTTTTAGAGAACTCAGAGCTGCTGAAATATGCTGTATCAGGTGTTGCAGTTTATAAAATATAACAGCACCATACTTGTCCTTGACTTTGTTGCAGTGTAAGAAATATTTCCTTAGAAATGCAAGGATCATAATTTGTCATGTGTACTCTATAATATCTTCCTCTGTCATTACATGTAATTATTTTTTCTTTTCATGTCCCCTCAGGGTCGGTGCGGGAGCATACGAGCAGGTGGTGATAAAGCGTTAGACCTGCAGCCTCTCAGTGACGGGCCGACACTGATTATACCTTAAGAAAAAGAAAAACTGGAAATGAAGCTGATGCCATTTCATTCCTAGAGCACACACAGTACCTGATCAGCACTGTGTCCAGCCTGATCTTTGAAGCTTCAACATTACAACAGTGCCCTCCTGTGTTCGTATCTGCTACATGGCACAGCAGATGTTCAGATATTTTTAGGAACGTAAGCTGGATAGATATCTCAATGTACACAGCTGCAAATCAAGACAAAGGAAACACATTGGTCAGATTATAAAAACACTTTACATGTATGTATGGAGGTTTTGAAACCTGGCCCACAGTACTGAAACCATCCGCTATGTTGGAGTATTAAAACAACAAACAAACAAACAAAAAAAAACACATCTCCCAGAATCCAAACACAACCCACATTAAACTGGTAGGAACTGGAATAAAGTGATTAACCTGTCTCTGCCGGACAACAAGAGGATGAGCTCTGTGTGTGCACCCTAAAAAAAAACACCCTATCTACACTGAAAACACATCCTGTGCTTTCAATACATTCCTTCAGTCTCTCTGACTCCCTTTCCAAATAGGATGCTCTATTTACTATTTGCCTATAAGCTGCTAAAAAGCTGTAGTTGTTGGCACTCTGAAAGCCGTTGTGTTTTTAAGGTGAGAGAATTTTACACCAAAAACATTGAACTTGAGCTATTTGCTGTGTCAGCGTGGACTCTGTGAGCGTATGTGGTCATGTGTTTGTTGGTCAGACCACTTTGATTAGTACTAATGGTAATCCTGTTCTGTTGAGTGATTGAAGGATATGATGTATGATCTCTTATGAGGAATGATGTGTTGGTACTTAAAAAGAGAAAATTGGAGAACATGACAATTTGCGCAGTTTTAGTCATAGAGGGTTTTTTTTGGCACACTGCTACAGGATTGTTTTAGAAAATCCCAGCAGTTCCTCTGAACTGCTCTACAAAGGCAAAATGCAGTAACAATATGGTTAAAACTGATTGACTCGGACATTTGCCTCGCCTGATAAACAAACAGAATTGTGTAGGATTGTCAGATTTTTGTAAAAGGAGCCCATTTCCTACAAGTTGGACCCTGGAAGAAATCAAACCAATATAATTACTGTTTTGCACTCATTCATAGAGATAGAGGCAACCTGAAGCTAAAGTAAGCTGTATTAAGTAAAGCTGGCTTTTGGTGAGAGCCACAGCTAACCTGAATTAGGGCCGATTGATGAATCAATTTCAAGTATTTTCAAATCTCAGTTTGAGACAATGCAATTTAGGCTATATGAAGTGTGGTTATTAAATAATGAGACTATGCTGGAAGTAAATTCCTTTTAGGTTGAGCAGATTGAAACTTCAGTGATTGTTTGCTTGCCCATTGATCAGTGTATAATACGGTACGGTTCAGACACGCAAAGCCACACATCGTATATTTTGCGACGTGTGACCAGTAGTTTAAACCGTTGTCTCAGTTTAACAAATTCATGCCTTGTGCGACAATCACACTTTTGATGGTGTTTCATGTAGCAATGGTCTGTCACGTTCTAAATCTGTCCATCAGTGAATACTGAATTTAAGCTTGACTTCAAAAGTGACACCACAAATGAAATGGTAACATCTGTCAGAAAATTCCCAATCAGATATTTCCCCATCGTTTAGCCTTAGACTGAAATGAAATTAAATGTACTCTCTGATTTTTCCTTTATAGGCATTTTGGCAGCATATATAAATGAGATGACTAAAGCAGTTTCCAGCCATTTACTTCATGTTGTTATTGCTCTCTGCATTTGAAGGACAGTAAATTCCAAGTATGATTTCAGGCTTCTATGACAAACATTGATAGTGAAGGTTATGCATCTAATTTCCACCATTTCAGGTGTATATTGTGTAGCTATGTTTTGCAGCATCACTGTGAGCTACTCTGAGCTGATCAGGGAGCTTACATGAATGAACAAATGAAAGATTCTGTGACACAGTGACAGTTTGACTCGTGCAACTGATGGACACTGTGGTTTGTTTTACATCAGGATTGGACAATGAAGGACTAGTTAATGAATCCACTGCCATGAAGGAAATACTCAACAGTATGTGTATTTAAAAAGACCCAGAGTATTACAGTAGTTTAGTGTGTTTATCTCCTAGCTTCATATCAACAGTTAGAACTGAGGACAGTCTTTCAGTGGCTTAATCACTCGGATACACTGATGATTAGGGCTACAGAGAGGAATCTAATCTGAAATCTAAATCTGCTGAGTTTTGAAATTCTCAGTGTCATGCATGTAGACTATTTGCATTTCAAGCCTCCTAGGAGTTTAAAGTGCACATTTGATTAGAACAAAGTAGCCAAAGTAAACAACACACTGTTATTACCTGGAAGCCTGTGGGGCCTATGCATAGTGAGAATATTAGACACATGATAACTAGTGAAAACAGACTGTACAGCATCTGTAATCTTCTATCTCCTGTTGTAAGCCATAGTAGAGGTAGGATAAAAGCCTCTTCTAGATAAACTATATACATCTTATATTATTATCTGCACATGTCATCAGTGTATGGTGTTTTAACTATACGTCAGTGTTCTCCGTTTTATGTTTGTATGTTCTGCATGATTATGGTGTCCTTTTTTAAGCTACTAGCTCTGACAAATTTTGCCATCATATTTTAAGCTTGACACGCCTCAATGTTTTTTCTGATTTGACACTGTGCCATCTTTTAATCGAGTTCCACATTGAAGGAAGAATTGTGCTTGCCTGTTTTGTATGTAGGAATTCATTTTGTTCTCGTGTTAAAAGCAGATATTGCCACAAGCATCAATGTATGATGTAACTGTAAATCAGTGTTCTCATTTTGTGTTTTTATTTTCACCATGGTTTAGATGTTGGAAATCCCATTTGTAGGACGTTATCATCTTTGTTTTTTATTTGCTTTTTGATATTGTGCCATATTTTTGCTAAATATTTTATTGTTGAAGAACAATGTCTTTCACTACATAATTAAAACATAGTCAACTGTATGATTTATGGCTCCCAGATATCTAGTGAGTGTTTTGGGTTTGTTTTGTTTTTTTGTCTTTTGGAATAAAAATCACCTGTTTTACCTGTGTGAAACAGGTATGTTCATCTTGGTACCTAACATGTTGTTACAGACATGGTTGCTTCTTCTCTTCTGTGAAGCTGTTGTCTATATAAAATTGTAAACTGTATTCTTCTGTAAAGTGATGTTCTGCGCTGTTCTGACACTGTCCAGTGTTTCTTGTTAAAGACTTGTTCTTTGGACCAACATTTGCTTCCTTAACAAGCATACTGGATGCTTAAGTTGTCTACCTTGCACTGTTGAATTAAACAGTTAAAAATGCTTAGTATGTCTCGATTCCTTTTCATACTGTGCACAAACACTGACAAATCAAACATTTTCTCACATTTACAATTTTATTGTACTATTTACATGTGGACTGTCAAAGTCGCTTTCTGTCAATATACTTATATTTTAGTGGCCAGCTGTTACTTTATTGTCACTGACCAGCCCTCAGACAAAACAGTTTCAATTAAACTGAGATTTGTTAGTACAACTCATGACCTTTCTTTGATAGATTTAAAGTCACCTTAGTGACAACAAAGTTGCGTCCCTCAAATCAAACATTTGCCTCCCACTCTTCCTCTTGCTCAGCACTATGGGAGTAGTGGCTGGCCTCTGCATACCTGCTGTCCTCCAAACCATTGTCAACACCTTCCTCTTCCTGGTCTGACAACACAAATTAAAGACCATTATCATCACCACAGAACAATTCAGTTATAAAATTCATGTGGTGAGCAGGAGAGCAGGAAATGAAAGCTGCAAAGTTAGCTGATGATGGACTATTTGAGTAAGAGAAATGATCTGAGCTGTGAGGGGTTGTGATGGGAAGTGACTGAGCCACTACATTTAGTCACTTTGTGGTTTATTGTCACAAAGCAGCAAAAACTGTCAAAATAGTGTCACCTGCTGGGCAACGCTTGGTATTGCATATGTATGGAAGGATTGAATAGGATTACGATCCAAGTGTCACTGCCATCATAGCTTCAGTTTTGGTCAGTAAAGGTTATACTGTCAAAATAGACCACTTTAAAACTGAGACTACAATTGTGCAATACACATAATTTATTAAAAATGAACACATCTTTAACGCAAAAACCAACTATTTAGGCTTCACCAATTGTTTTGAAGTGTTCTGCATTACCTATGATAAGGCTTATGACTAATGGAATAAAAACCACATGCTGCACCACCCGAGTAGAAGTCTTATTAACATCTTATGTAATGAATTCCTG
Organism: Amphiprion ocellaris; assembly: GCF_022539595.1. Classification (NCBI taxonomy): domain Eukaryota; kingdom Metazoa; phylum Chordata; class Actinopteri; family Pomacentridae; genus Amphiprion; species Amphiprion ocellaris. The sequence goes on along the minus strand of NC_072767.1, from coordinate 17,633,586 downwards.
CACTTCTCATTATGTTATTAACTTCCATCATCTAATGCAATACAGCCTTCTCTTTCTCATTATAAACATTGACCCTTTGTATATTTAATAAAAAGCAGAACTGATGAAACAGTACCTTCTTCCTGGTGAGTTACAAGCACAGCAGAACCGTCCTGGCTCAGTTTAATTTCAGGATTTCCCATCAGGAGATGTCTGAGATTACTGACACTTCCACTCAGCGCACTGACTTTGGGACAGCAGGACCACAGCACAGCCAGAGGCACAGACACATACCTACTGGTACAGACAAAGGCTCATTAAATCCAGCAAAAGGGAAATTAATCATCTGTTAAAACAAAGAAAAAAATGCAAATCTGGAAGGTATGCTTGTGTCAGTGTTTACAAATTTGTTGTGAAGTATGATGTTGGGTTTTAATGTGTTAAACTGTATTGGAAGCAAAGTCAGTGTCTTTACAATCAGCCTCAAGGCCAGATGGTGCACAGACACAGGATCCCCTACATTCCACATTCTGCTATGGTGTTAAGCATCAATTAATTTTCTTTGAGGAAACACACCTCCTCAATGTAGAAGACTCCTGTTGTTTTTGGCCTTTTGTCCCGAGCACCTCATCATACTCCCCTTTCTCACAATCTGACACACTTCTCCCACACTGCTCCACTGGGTTTTTCATCTCTTCTGCACAAACTGTAGATATAAAGTTCGATATACTTTACACATGAGGTGTTTAACAAACTGTGTTTGATCAACAACAGGAAAACATCCTTACAAATACACAATTTGACACAAATGGAAAAAAAATAAATTACTGTTGCCATCACAGCCCAAAGTTTTCATTTAGGATATTTATCCACCTGTCTGTTGTTCCTCCACCTCCATGCACAGCTCTGAGAGGAATTCCTCCCCTTCACCCTCAGTCTGGCACAGTGTAGCAGCACCATCCCCGTTTCCAGTCTTCTCCTCCAACCATCTATTCATAAGTTTTTCTGCAGAGTACAGCACTTCGCTCACCAGGACCCTGCGCAACATGTTGTTGTCACGCAGGCTAGGGTAGTTTATACTGTACAGCTGATAAAGAAACACATGAAAACACAGGTCAAAACATCAGAGCTATAGTCATATTCATGGATTTCCACAGAAAGCTTTACTGAATATTGGTCCTGAGTGAGATTTTTGCTGCTCCACTGCAGTCAGTGGCCATAAAATATGTCTAAAGAGCTGAAAAAGCTGCTGATCAATACCAGAAAGTTAGAGGCATAGACTCCTTTCAAATTACCGGTACACAACATCTGAGTTGCTTGATCATTACTACACTTCTTAGTTTGCTCATTTCTCTGTTGAAAATGTAACAGTGTGATTTTGTATTAGAGGAAAATAAGCTTGGCTTGAAGCTTATGAGGGCTGTGAAGATCTACCTTTGTGTGCAGTTTTCACTATCCACCAGCAGAGGCTGATAAAGCTTCATAAGTTGAATGACTACATTACAACTGACAGAAACAGGCTGACAGATGACTGACAGACAGGATAATTAACATTAATTTACAACAGTCAACCCTATAAGCTCCAACACTGTTTTAAAGATTTGTTTTTTCCACTATTTTTTGCAAAGAGCAAACAAGGACAGAGGTAAAAGAGTGAAAAAAAATGAATTGGTCACATAGCCTTTACATGTTGCACTTTATATTCAGCTAATTGTGTTTCCTGCAATGACAGAGGAATCAATCAAGACCACAATCATAAAGGAGAATCCCTTAATAAGTCTCTAAAGAAAGATCGAGGAGATGAGAGGCCCTCAGACGAGTTTAGAGTGTGAAGTCGCAGGTATATCCTATGGACCAGATGACAACAGCCCTTCAAAATCCATTAATTGTTAAGGTGAATTAATGGGCCTTTAAAAAGGAAGACCAGCTGCAGTGGAAATGTCTCCATTATAATAATAATAATGTTGCAAGATTACATCACTGTATGCTCAGGAAAATACTACTGAATATAAGAATGAATGCACCAACCAAATGTTACTGATTTGTGTTAATAAAATAAAAATGCTGTATAAATTTGAATCTTGAAGGAATCATTTAAACACTCAGACGGAAACTAAGGTGTGTCTACACAGAAAACCAACCTGGTTTTTCAGCTGCCTGTCCGCTGGACAACAGTGGATCAGATGCGTTACCATCTTTTATCAAAGCAGATGTCTACACAGGCCATACAACAGTTTTACTCACACCTGGGTGGCATGTAAGGTATTCTTCTGAATTTGCCCACTCACTTGTAGCTTTGTGTTATTCCATAAGCCCTATTATGCATTTTTTTTTGTATTTTTACAGACACACTTGTTTTTCAGATGGTTAAGCTAAAGCTAGCTAACATAGAATACATGCAGTTATTTGTTGCCATTGAGGTAGTAAATGTTCACATCAGGACTAAAGGAATAAAGATAGCATGCAACATCAACTTACATACAATTACAAATAATTTTATATGATACTTTAGACACTTTATTTTCAACACAGTAGTATTAGTAGCTAGTAGAGCTATTAGTTTCATTTGTGTATACTTACAATTGAATTTATTGTATTTTTTGGGTTAATTTACTGTTTTCTATGACTATATATCGTTTTAATGGTAGATCAAAGAATGAGTTTGAGTAAGTTTTGATTTATTAGACTGTACTTTTCTATATGACAATTTTATCTTTATTTGAATTCTGATAGTTTAATGACTCTAAATTCAATTTTGGGATACTGTGATTTTGATACAGTATTATAATATCGCCGCCAAGGAACACGGTATGTTACTGAAAAACAGAATAATGGATTTGGATGAAATTTTCAGGGAAGATCAGAAATGACACAAGGACCAAGTGATTAGATTTTGGCAGTGATGTGGCTTATAGTCTGGATCCATGGATTTGTTAAAAATTTCTTTATCATTGCGAGATAGCAGTATGGCATCACTGTAACTATGACAACAAGTGAACACTACGTCAGCTGCCTGCTGACGATCACATGATTGTGATCCTACTACAAATCCACCGCTGTGGACGTATCTGTCTGAGCAGTCTTGGCGGAGTACTGCGCTCTCTGAGTGCTTTTCTTGTTTTTATATACTATTCCATGGCCTAAGCCGGTTTAGTCGACAGATACACTGAGAACAATCACCCTACATTTTCTAAAAATGTGTTCATCCTGAGGCCAGTGAAATTCATGGATGCAACACTACATGCTCAGTAAAACTGGAAGTTAGTCTTCCTGCATCTTGCATGCACAAAATGTCAAAGTAATTGTATACTGGGTTCTAAGTGCTTCCAAACAGGTGCAATGCTGTGCCTACACCTCCTGTGTAAAAGTAGTACAGTGAGAAAAGCAAAAAGTGATGATATCTAAACAGAGTGGACCTATGGTTATGCATGTAGGAGTATTGACCCACCAGGACTCTGGACACATTGTACAACTACAAAGAAATTTACTCACTAGTGTGTATGAAAACACATCCTCTGCCTCATCGCCAAGTAATATGTTGGATCCATTTCTCCCTCCAAGCCATTGAAACACACCAATCTGTGAGCAGAAGCCAACACTGTCCTGCTGTTCCTGCGGTGCTTGTCCAACACCAGTGAACTCCACCTCATAACCGTAGTCCAAACACACCTTCAGAGCCCTGAGGAGGGATGTAATTTTTACAAAATATCAATATGATGTAGTTAAGTGTGTTGTTTTCAGGTAGATTTATTTGTTAACATTCCTTAGTCAGGTGATTAATTATTAAAACATCACTCTCTACCAGGATCTGAACTCTGCTCGGGTCCATTCAAACTTATGGTCGCTGTGCCTGAAACCACTCAGTCCAGGTAGCAGGAGGTTGAACTCAGAGTTTGGCGTGCTGACAATCACTGCCACTGGTGTCATGTAACCAAAAACCACCGCAGAGAAGAGCTCCACATCAGCAAGAGAAAGGTGCTCTATGCTGCACATAGTCAGAGAGGAAACACATTGTGATAATGGCACAGAAGGACAGAGAGAAACAGTGAAAGTGACATGTATGGAGAGAAAAAAAATGAAAGAATAATGCAGAAATGCACATCAATACTGGTAGGTGACAAAGTATAAGGACTTAAAGACAATGGACCTGAATGGTCAAAAAGTCACTTACAGCTCTATACTGGTCACCAGATCAAATCCTCTGAGACGGGAGTCTTTCTGTGTGACCGAACCCTGGTACAGTTCAATGCGTAGCTGATCATAACTGGGCTGCAGGTAATCAGTTGATAAAGGAGCCAATCCATGCCTGAAAAACATACAAGGAGAGTCTACAAATTATTGTACTGCCCTAACAGTACCGCTATCACACAACAAACACAGCACATTATGGTGGATGAAGAGTCAAAAATCAAATACTGCTTTGATCACCACTTGATGTTCGTAATCTCAGACCAACCAACGAGATAAAAACAAACAAGAGAGAAGACCTGAAAAGCGCCATTGCTTGGAAACCCGTAAGACTCACTTTGAATCTAGAATGCATGAGACAGCAGTTCTTTACATGAAGCTTGTGTTTCAAAAGGGTTCACATGTGGTGTGCTAGTCCAGAACAAGTCCTCAGTTAGTATTTCTAAGCTAGTGATATGATCATATTGCATTATTGTTTTACAAAATTAGAAATATCCAAAAATGATTTGAGGAAACCAACAACAAAAACTAGTAAAGAACAGTAAGTTAATGAAGTTTTAATTTACGTGTACACATGGCTGGAATACCAACTGGGCACAATTTCAACTAGATTAGAAGTACGGAATGTCAATTATGTGGCCCTGTCTTGTGTCGGGGTCCTGTGCTAAAATCCAGCTCACACCCTTTAATATTTTAAGTTCCATTGTTCTTTTGTGGAGTGTATTTCGACATAAAGTTGTGTTCAATTACCATCCATTATTCATTATCTATATGCCGCTTAATCCTAATTAGGATTGCAGGGGGCTGAACCCTCCATCAACATACAAAACTGAAATATTAAGTGTTGTCTAAGCATGAGAAGACTGTTGCAGAACTTACTGGGACTGGGTACATACACCAACTAGCCACGGTCATTAAAATCACTGACATGGGAAGTAAATGATTCCAGTCATCTTGGTACAATGCAATTTTCTGCTATGAAACCTTGGGTCCTGGTATTTATGTGGTTGTTACTGACATTTACAACCTTCATAAATATTGCTCGAGATCTAGCACACTCCCCAATGCCAATGGACTCCCCCTACAGAACAATTAGCCCTGCTACACTGCAAAAACATCTCATGAATCACTACAGGAACTTGACAAAGACACCAAGGTGTTGACAAGACCTTCAAACACAAAAGATCTCAATCTGATTCACAGGACCTGCTGTGATACATGAAGGCCCCATGCAGCAACTTCCAGGGCCCAAAAGACACTGCAAACATCCAGGTGTCACAAACCACTGGACAACTGTGTTCCTGGCCTGACAGACAAAAGGGAAAAGGGCAACCACAGCTTTTTTTTATTTGAGGGGTCCATTAACAGGCTAATTCCACCTGCAAAATATCAGTATAACCATATGTGTGACCATGCAAACATCAAGGCAACTAAATTAACTAGTGAGTAATGGCAGACATTTCAGGACACTGTTAATAGTGAGCCCTACTCATTCTGAATTTAACACTGAGACATAGCAATGTGCAGTGTGTGAATTTTGACTCATTTTCATCATGTGACAAAGTTTTCAGTCCCACCTTCCATTTAAACACATACATATGTTTTTTGACTTTGGCACCGTTGATGTCCAAACCAACCAGCAGTTCAATGTCACGGTTAAACTTGAGCTTTTTGAGGAGGCTGCACTCACTGCAGCCCAGGTCCAACACCTGGAGAGAAGGACGAGACAGGCTCTTAGCTGGAAAGGCAAACTGCAGTTATTATTTACGAGGGAACACAAACCCTTATGAACAGCCACTTGAATTAGGAAGCGCTAACGTAGCAAACGTTAGCTTGTTAACGGTAGCTAGCTAACGTTAGCAAGCGAAATAACGCGAATTGGTTCGGCGAAAAAAGTTAACAGTAATTAGCTTTTGAACTATCGATATCAAATGCTGCTCAATCAAAGTTTAACTTGGAATCTAGAATCATTAAAGTAAATGTGTTTCTCTCAGAGACGTTCACCACCTTTTTGGGTTTGTTCCGGTTGACAAAATCGATAACAAACTGATGTCTCTGCCTGTGCAGCGCCGGACTGAACATGGTCGCCATGTTTAACTGTCGTTCAGGGCCGTGACCCGCCGGACAGCAGGGGGCGCTGTTCTTATGGAAATGAGGATGGAGGACGACGAAGGAACTGCAACATAAAGGCGTGGTTTTTTTTTTTGTTTTTTGTTTTTTTTTTAGAAAATCCGCTTTTCTTTTAAATGGAGATGCTAAAGGTTATAAGGGACAAAAAAAAATTAACAATACATAGGTATCCCTATGGATATCTGTCAGCTGATTAGTTCCAACACAACAATTATTTTTGTGTTACAAGTTTTCTGAAATGTTATGTTTAATTATAATAAATATATATATATTTTTTAATGGTTTGCATTCATTTGGACAAAGCTACATTCCAAATTTTCACTTCATTCACCAAAGGGGATTGTGGACAATTCCCTTTAAAAAAAAATTCACTCCCTGAATCAGAAAATAGTGTAAAGAGACAGAAAGGGGGGGAAAAAATACCATACGTTTAGTAAGATGATCTATAAATCAGGTTGTTAAGAAATGAACAAACCGTTTAGTAAAAATCTTCAGAATTAAGAAACTATAAAAACTACAACGTGCGTTGTATGTACCTGCAACTGAAGAGGAGATTTCTGACAGAAAAAAATCATATTGAGATAACTGCCTTTAAAGATGCATTTTGTAAAAATGATTCTTCTCCAGTTCATCAAGATAAGATGAAATAGGATAAGATAAAATAAGGTAAGATAATATTTAATTGCTCCCATGCCAGGGGAAATTTGAATTGTTATAGCAGCAATATTTTTACAGCAGCAATAAACATATGTATTATAGTAATAATAATAATATGAATTGTAATAACAATATATACAAGGTTGAAAAATGGCAATGAATAAAACAGTATTAATATATTGTAGACAAAAACAATATAAAGTGGCTTGTATAATAAATGTAAAAGTGCAAGATGGAGTAGTGCAAAGATTGCTGTGCAAATTTTATGATGATAATAAATAATTTAAATACTCACATTAAATTAATTATTGTTTTTTGTGTTTCAAATTTTCTGAAATTTTACGTCTGAATATGATAATGAGGGATGATTTCATAAAATATGTGCTAATCTGCATAAATGTTGCACAGACAAAATGTGGTGAAATAAATGCCGACAAAATGTTTTGCAGATCTAGTCCAAAATCTCACTACTGACCAGTGCATGGAAACACAGTGTATTTCCCTCTAATGTGTTGCATTAAAGTCTTGGTGGCACTCAGTGTTGGTTGGACCAAAAATATGGGCAAGAGTGAGAAATCTGGGGTGTTCAGGGCATTTATCATCCTCAGATTCTGAATCTGTCTGACTTTATAAATCCCATGACTTTTCCCTTAGTGCCACCAACTGATCGACATTTATTATTTTCTAAACTCAATGAAAAATTTTTTGCCTTATAACAGGTCAAACATTTCATAAACCCAAGCTGATGTCATGAAAGCTCTTCTTTGTCTTAGCAACGGTGAAAAACAACAGTGTTCAGTGTGTCATCCAACTTGACAATCAGCTGCCTCACACAACTGAAAAGTCAGTCATTTATGAAGCAGGGTGCTGGCAACACTTGTGTTTTAGTAGTGCTCCAAAATCACTTTCAGCACATTGGCTTTTATTTAAAGCATGAACATCACGGAGCTACTGGCATGACAGGGACTAATACCAATTTATACTTTTTCACTGTCTTACTTCATTTATTTTTTTGGCTGTATTGACAGGACAGAAGTGAGAGAGAGACAGGAAAGTGAGGAGAAGTGGGTCACCAGCTCAACCTGATCAGCTACCAGACCACCCTTTAATGTCTCATTTAGCTCTTCAACCACTTTCTGGATGTTTTGTTGGAACAACAGTGTATTAATTTATTGTCATGTATATTAAGAACACCATACTGCAAACATACACTCTCTGCATAAATAACTATTATATTCCCTAAACTAAAGAACAACAAGTCATTATGATACAAATGATGGGAATTGTTGCATCACAGCCTGTTCACACCTTGCTGATAGATAATGATGTCTCAGCCACAGGGGTGCTGCCCCAATCAAAGGTGTTACGAAAACACAAGTTTCACAGAAACATGTGACACACTCTCATCTCATCAACACATGATGCAATATTAGTTTGGAAGCTCAGAGGGTCGTATTCCCCAAGCAGTGGGCTGTTTTGTCCATCAGACACTTTGGATGTAACACTGACATCAGGGATCAAAGCAAAGCATGTGGAAAACAAAACACTGTGAACATGGTCCAGGTATGACGACATGATTGAGATTTTTAATGCACATAATATGAATACTGTAGATTGATTTGGTTACATCTTTAAAATACTGGGTCAAATGACTAACCCAGTTTCAGGGTAGGATGCAGTGGATGGGAAAAACTCACCAGTGATATGATGGCATGGCTCTAAGTGTCCAGGAAATGAATATTTTTTCTCTCTTTTTATATAAACTATCACTTCTATCACCTTAACTATCAGCTTGTGCAACCACATGTTACTGCAGCACTGTAGGCTTCAGTTTCATGCAATGTTCCCTGTAATTTTTCCTGAGTCTGAGCAAACACACAAACTCCCTGAGCGTCCCTTGGACCACTGTGAGCAACATCAGACGTGTGCACTGTGGTCACACCAGCATCACATCCATTCAAGTTACATGGTTCATTAAAAGAATCAAATTACAGCATTTACATTTCTGTTAAAACACTTTGTCAACAGGAGCCAGTTGAAGGCTGCAGTGATTTTAGTGACACTACAATTATAAGAGTGAAGTTATTGAATATTTGTCTCTCTTTACTGTTGCAGTGGTTTTGCAAATTGCAGACGGACCCTGTTCACTCCATAGACACCAATGTTATTCCTGTAGCTTGAAAGACAGCTACTTTTGATAAAACTGGGCTTGTAGCACATTGTCTGCCTTGCAACAATGGGAAAGAGGCACCGTTTATGTTTTGACAACCTATATCTAATGAGTTATTGATGCTGGAAGTCCGAATCTGTGAATATCTTTCCAACTTTACTGAACTTGGGGCCACTACCACCTAAGGAGTGATATATTTAATTTTGAAAAAAGCATTTAGCCATACTTAAAGCTTTAAGTGCTTTATTAATACGGAACTAAAAATTTTGTATTGTTTTATTATCACAGGTTCTGTCTGAAAAGAGGTGGCATCATTTTAAACAGTGAAATCAAACTAATAAAATGTAATGACCAACCAGTGAGTAATACTGGATTCTGCAAAAACATGAACAACTTTTTTTAAGATCTAAATCTTATCTTAACACAGTTGAACCAGTTTAATTCTGGAAAATATTTTATCTGTAATTTTGAATATTTGTATTTTAAAAATTTTGTTTAATTTCATAATGACATGTATTGTATCTTGTTGAATCATCTCATTCAATATTTTGTCTGTTTAATAGAATGTAATTGTATTTAATATTTAACTCTATTAAACAGACAAAAATATTGAATGAGATGATTCAACAAGATACAATACATGTCATTATGAAATTAAACAAAATTTTTAAAATACAAATATTCAAAATTACAGATAAAATATTTTCCAGAATTAAACATTTAAAAAATACAATTCAACAAGAAGAATGTCAAACACTTTAAAAAAATGCAAAACATTTAATTGGATTATTAAACCTTTAAAAAGGTAAGCCATAGATGCCCGTATAGCTCAATGGGTTAAGCAGGTGACCCATGTACAGGGCTGGTCCCCGATGCAGTGTCCCGGGTTCAATTCCTGCTCGCGGCCCGTTGCTGCATGTCCACCTCCGACTCTTCTCCCCCTGTTTCTTGTCTCTCTCTCACTGCGCCTATGACAATAAGGCCAAAAAAATAACTTTGGAAAAAAAAAAAAAGACATTCCCTCTGCTGGCTTGCCTTCTTCCCATAGTGCAATTTATCTTTGGCATGCCAGTTAAAATGATCAAGGATAACGTCCCTTTACAATGTCTGCATCACTCCAGATTTCCCAGAAAATGCTCTCAGCACAGACTTCACTTTCCCAAATGAGTTTTGTGTATCTTTTCAAATGATATCAATGTCCAGATTAAAACATTTCATAGTGCATCAGACGGATTATTATGACATTTTGTGCAGCTATTCATAGTGCCCTGATGAATTATCCATCTGATTTTCAGTCATTTATATGTCTTCAGTTTTTAACACCAAAGTCTGGCTTTAGAAAGAGTACAGATAGTCCTGCTCGGAGTAACAGAGGATATCTTAATGATTAAAGTCTAGTTATTATTAAATAATCACATAATTAGTATGAAGTATTTATTCTAATTCTGCTAGAACTGAAATCATTCTCCTCACTAGACTCAGGAATTGGGTGGGCATCAGTGAAACTGGTCTGAACTCTCCTCATCTTACTTATCAAATCGATAAGTTTTGCTTACTCTTGACAACTTGTTTTGTTCAACTGGCCTCATGTTCTGTGGGGCTTCACAACACTCACTCTATGACCCCATTTTGTTCAGTTTCTATCTGAAAATGTGGATTCTCTGCATTCCTGCCCTTTAACCACTGACCACCGGATGGCTTCTAGTTTCCCACAACTTAACACATCTTCAGTCACCACATTAAGGCTCTTGTTCAATCCGGCAAGTTACAAATTAGAAATACCGTCAAATTTAAAGTAATGCACTCCAAATCCTTAGCTGAACAATTCATCTATACCCTTATTTTCTCAGGGAAATGATACAGTAGTTGCCAGTTTACAGTGGGTTCAAAACGGCAGAAAGACCCATTGCACTGGGCCTGACTGAAATACACTGATTAGCTATTCAAGGTAGAACCTATTTGAAGATCCTGTTGATTACTTTGACGTTTCTACATGATCTACATGACATGAACTATTAACACTTCATTCTGCACCTCAACCTCTCAGATCATACAATCAGTTCCACTGTCCAGCCTTAAAACAAAGTGGGATCATGCTTTGACTGTTCTAGGCCCAACACAGTGGAACAAGTTTCCCGTCACTGTCAGGAAAGATCACTCACTCCTCCTGCTTGTAAAAACACATATGTACAGACTGACATCTGTATAACATTTTATAATGTCATTTCTAAAGGTCTACTGTTGGCCTTTTCATGTTTAGTTTTTCCTTCTCATGACACGAGCAACAACCACAAAATAAATAATTACAAGGACAGTGAGTAAAGAAGGATGTGAGAGGTGAGGCATAATGTAGATGATGAAGACAGAGGATGAGAATGGAGTGGAGAGGTGAATGACGCAACTGGAATAGAAAAGTTACTGAGCAGCAGGTCAGCAGAAAAAAACAAGCTGATGAGAGGAAGTGTGTGACGAGGTAGACGAGGGAGAGAGAGGGAGGACAACAGGGGAGGGGATGGAAGTGGACGTGGTAAGAGATAAATATCTAATCTCATGAAAACACTGATCAGAGGGCTGCCAGCGCTCCACACCTGTCTGCTCAGACCTGAAGTGAGTGTCTGTAAAGATGGTGGAGACACTGGAGAGAGCTGCTCTCTGCATCCCCCACCTCAACGCCTCCTGTCAGGTGATGCCTGCTACTCCCAAAGTGACGCTGATCAAATCTGTACTGTGCTGCATCGCTCTGCTCACTGTGATACTCAACTTGCTGGTTGTCATCTCCATCTCCCACTTCAGGCACGGACACTTTTCTTTACATCTTGCAGTAAATTGTGTGTTGGGGTGTCAGATATGTCTGGAAGCTTTGTCACAGGACTACAGTTGGTTACTTTGTTCAATATGTTTTGATTGTGTTTTTAAAAAGACAAGTCAGAGAGTGCATGTAGTTGCAAAAGCGCATGACCTTCTCAGGGTTTTCTGTGTAATTGTGTCACAATAAGCAGTATGTAGCATATAACTGTATTTAACATGTATTTTTACATTTACATCTGTGTGTATTCTCATAGTAACTGCTCTTATCTTAAACCTTTTGCACTGAATGTTAGGGACATGAAGAAAATGTCATTAATCCTAATCTCACTCTCAAGGCAGCTCCACACACCCACAAACTTCCTCATCCTCTCCCTGGCTGTGTCTGATTTGCTTGTGGGCGCCACAGTGATGCCGATCGCAGTCGACCTGCAGTTCTGCTTGTTTAGGAGGAAAATCACATGTGATCTTTTGTGCCTGCTGTCCTTCATCCTCACCTCTGCCTCTGTGGGAAGCATGGTTCTCATATCAGTGGACCGTTATGTGGCGATATGTAAACCTCTGCTCTATTCCTCCCTGATAACAATAAGCAGAGTTACAATCTGTGTGTGTCTCTGTTGGATCTGCTCTGTTTTTTACTGCTTTGTCATCCTGAAAGACCACTTCACACTAACAGATATGTCCAATTCCTGCTATCAAAAATGTACATTTAACATAGATTTCATTTCAGGGGCAGTAGACCTGATTGTCACCTTTGTTGTCCCTGTTGTTGTAATCATAGTTCTCTATATGAGAGTGTTTGTGGTGGCTGTGTCACATGCACGTGTAATACGATCTCAGATTGGATCTGTCAACTCAAAAGCAGTAGTTATTAAGAAATCTGAGCTGAGGGCAGCCACATCTCTTGGAATTGTCCTTCTTATATTTGTATTATGTATTGTTCCGTACTACTGCATTTCTCTAGCAGGACTGGACAGCTTCAGTACTAATTCATCACCTCAAACCTGGGTGTTCTTCTGTAACTCCACTTTCAATCCTCTGATCTATGCCTTGTCCTACCCCTGGTTCAGGAGAGCTGTTTCATTCACTGTCAGTCTTCAGATACTGCAGCCCAGCTCTCGTGACACAAAAATAATGAAGAGTTAAGCAACACATTGTTCATTAACTGTCTTATGTGATAAAGATGAACTCAGTCTAATTGAAGGTGAAGTAAACGCCTCAGTTTTACTGTCAGGCCTCAACACATTTTAATGAACAAAGTAAAAAGCTGAACATAGTTGATCTTTTACTTTGGTAGGACAGTAGAGAAAAATATATGCAGAATTGAAGCTGCTACACTTTCAAAACAAACTGTCAAAGCTCTTTCCCTGCATGTGTCCCTTCAGTGTTACATTACAGTAGAATTAAACTGTAATGTTTGAAAGAAAGTAATCATGAAAGGTGTACATTTGTGTTTACATGATTCAACATACATCTGTTGCCCCTTCCAAATCGGTTCTGTTAGGTTTTATTTTCGATGTCTTAATTGTTGTAAATAATATTGTGCTTTATGTAAAACTCAGCTGTACTGTGCGTTCATTCTGCTAAAGTAAGAACATGAAACTTTTCATGTTAAGGTCTTAAACAGCAAAAAACTATACTCTCAGAAAGTGAGCAGATATTCTGTGCTGTGTTCTACAGCAGCTTTTTGGTGTTTTAACAGGCTGCTGTAGATTGTATGATGAGATTCCTATGAGAAAAGACAAATCAGTAATGAGCATTTAGTCTGCATAGTTCAGTCTGTTTAAACATCTGACTGAAAATCATTCTGCATGATATAAACTTCATGTCCATATTTAATAAAAGAACTTTTGCGTGACTTTAAATTCTGACTGTTTTTTTTTTTTTAAAAAACATTTCTGAAACTCACACCAGTCTGTACATTGATGAATTTCAGACAATAAAAAGTTCATATACTATGACACTTTTTACCTTGAGTTAAATGAAGCCCTGCAAACTCAATAACTAATCCATGACCACATGGATGTATCAGATACACACACAGACTTTAAAAAGGACGGTTTTCCACACTGCATTTTATACAGGGGGTGTTTTAATGTTTCACAGATATTATTTTATTGCTTTTTTCTGGAATAGTTAAAAAGATCTGTCAAAGTGTTCACAAAATGAGAAGTCATAGTACATCATAAAGAAAATATACTGCATGGTTTTAAAAATATTGCTTGATAAATTATCAGTTTATTAGTTTACACTACATTTTTGGGCTTAAAAATCATCCAGAGAATCTAACAACCAATCTCAAAAATATAACCATTTTAGATAAATATAATCTCAGCAATATTTTATTACACAGCTATAATGTCACATGCTGCTACGATGTCAGTCACAATTATGAAAACATATTCAAATTATTGCTAACAAAGATTCATAAGCATTTAAATCTAAAGGTTCTCAAGAGGCTTGATCAGTATTTGTGTGTGACATGTAAGTGGTTCCCCGAATCAGAAGAATTTCATTATTGCTTTGTAGTTGTGATTACTGTGTTTTTGCAGTTATCCTGCTAAAGTTCTTAGAGATCAAACCAGCAACAATTCTGTTATGGCAGCTAATGAGTGGAGAAGACAAAGAAAGACCCCATATGATGGTATTTCTCTTTAGTCCAGTGTCAGTGTAAGTGATGCTGTGTTGATTTCATTAAGAGGCCGTAGTGTTTGTGCACTTGTGAGAGTAGTTGCTTTGGTTGAGGACATTTTTGGCTGCCACCTTAACACAGTATCTAGTCCAGGGTTTGAGGCCAGTCTCTCTGTGAGAGGTACCTTCCACACTTCTCACTACAGGTGTCAGGCTGCTCTGCTCCTCTCTCAGCTTCTCATTAATGACGAGTGTGTACTCAGTTGCGCCTTTCACTGCCTTCCATTTCACATACAAGGAAACTCCTTTTGCTGTTACCATCAGCTCTTCTGGCATTTCAAGATCTAACAGAGACAGAGATGAGAGAGAAACAGTTGATTGATAAAATGTATAAAACCATCTTCAAGTTGTGCAACACACTAACAAACCTACACTTACTTTCTTCTAAATGAGCAAAGACCTGAGTGGTCCATAGATCTCTTCTTCTGCGAGCTCCCATTGGACCTAAGGAAGATGACACAACTTCACATTAGACATGTTCAGAAACTGCACTTGACTGGATGCATTCTGCAGTAGTGGAACGTAACATTTAATCAAGCTCTGTACTAAAGTAGATGTGGGAGGCCCTTGACTGCACATTGTTGTTCTGTGTCTGACCTGTTATATTTCCGTTGGGGTTGCTCTCCCCTACATCATTGCTAGCTGTCACTTCAGTGGCATTAGGACTGAAGTCGGAGACAACACAGGAGATCTCGGTGGTGTTGCAAAGCGTCCCATGGACTCCGTCCACTACGGAGGTGACCGTGTACCATGTGGCAAACACTGATGGATCCCAGGACAGCACAGCAGACTGTCTGTCACCAGTGTATCTTATGTTCTGTGGAGGGCAGTGAGGGATGTTATACTCAAAACATTTGTTATGAAGCAAAAATATGTTCAGCTAATTTTTAGACAGCATTTGTAAATAGTGTCAAAATACTTCATACATGTTTATAACAAACTAGATATGAGAATTTTAAAATGTTAAATAAGTGAATACTATTTGTCAGTGATTACAACTTCATATATTAAAACACTGTATATTATTAAAACTGTGTTTTACTATATTGTTATTCAGACTGCTGTATAAACAGATCACTTATTTATTACCAAATACAATGAACGCATATATGTGCTTACATGTTACTCTAAATTGAAACACACAAACCTTAGTCTGCAGTCCAAAATCTCATTACTGACCAGTGCATGGAAACACAGTATATTTCCCTCTAATGTGTTGCATTAAAGTCTTGATGGCAGTCAATGGTGGTTGGATCAAAAATATGGGCAAGAGTGAGAAATTTGGGGTGTTCAGGGCATTTATCATCCATCCTCAGATTCTGAATCTGTTTGACTTTATAAATCCCATGACTTTTCCCTTAGTGCCACCAGCTGATCATTATTTATTCTTTTCTAAACTAAATGGTAGATTATTTGCCTTATATCAGGTCAAACATTTCATAAACCCAAGCTGATGTCATGAAAGCTCTTCTTTGTCTTAGCAACAGTCAAAAACAACAGTGTTCAGTGTGTCATCCAACTTGACAATCAGCTGCCTCACACAACTGAAAAAGTGGCATATTTGCTGGAAAGTTTGCCTCAAAGAATAACTAACTGTTAAATATTTGATTAATCTTCTGTCAGTCAGTTTTGTGGTTAATCAGTTAATTGTGTCAGCTGTAATATTTGGTATTTGGTGCTGAGGCACTTTGTGAAGGTGGTGAAAACTGTATTCATTATACCTGCTGAACATCAGGGGCCAGTTTCATGAGATTTGAAACTTCTGAGCCGTGACTTCCAAATTTCCAAGTGTCAGTCATTTATGAAGCAGGGTAGTGGCAACACTTGTGTTTTAGTAGTGCTCCAAAATCACTTTCAGCACACTGGCTTTTATTTAAAGCATGAACATCACGGAGCTACTGGCATGACAGGGACTAATACCAATTTATACTTTTTCACTGTCTTATTTCATTTATTTTTTCGGCTGTATTGACAGGACAGAAGTGAGAGAGAGACAGGAAAGTGAGGAGAAGTGGGTCACCAGCTCAACCTGATCAGCTACCAGACCACCCTTTAATGTCTCATTTAGCTCTTCAACCACTTTCTGGATGTTTTGTTGGAACAACAGTGTATTAATTTATTGTCATGTATGTTAAGAACACCATACTGCAAACATACACTCTCTGCATAAATAACTATTATATTCCCTAAACTAAAGAACAACAAGTCATTATGATACAAATGATGGGAATTGTTGCATCACAGCCTGTTCACACCTTGCTGATAGATAATGATGTCTCAGCCACAGGGGTGCTGCCCCAATCAAAGGTGTTACGAAAACACAAGTTTCACAGAAACACGTGACACATTCTCATCTCATCAACACATGATGCAATATTAGTTTGGAAGCTCAGAGGGTCGTATTCCCCAAGCAGTGGGCTGTTTTGTCCATCAGACACTTTGGATGTAACACTGAAATCAGGGATCAAAGCAAAGCATGTGGAAAACAAAACACTGTGAACATGGTCCAGGTATGACGACATGATTGAGATTTTTAATGCACATAATATGAAAACTGCAGATTGATTTGGTTACATCTTTAAAATACTGTGTCAAATGACTAACCCAGTTTCAGGGTAGGATGCAGTGGATGGGAAAAACTC
Source organism: Amphiprion ocellaris (assembly GCF_022539595.1). NCBI lineage: Eukaryota > Metazoa > Chordata > Actinopteri > Pomacentridae > Amphiprion > Amphiprion ocellaris. The sequence goes on along the minus strand of NC_072767.1, from coordinate 17,616,324 downwards.
ACCAGTGATATGTTGGCATGGTTCTAAGTGCCCAGGAAATGAACATTTTTTCTCTCTTTTTATGTAAACTATAAACTCTAGAACATCAAATCACCTTGTGCAACCACGTTACTGCAGCACTGTAGGCTTCAGTTTCATTGATAATAATGGATACGTTAGCATTTTGTGTAACCAGTGACATCAAACAGACATGCCAGGGAAGATGTTATTAATGACAGATTGAAGGCAAAACCAAAAGAAGTGTTTTAGGAAGGTCTTATGCCGCCACACGCTGCCAGATTCTCTAAGTCTCTGGAACCGTACTGGAGGGATCAAACACCATCCTTCCAGAAGATGTTATCTTTTGTTTTGAAGATAGTGTGGGAGAGAAATCTATCATAGGTGTTTCACTGGGTTGAAATATGTTAACTATAAAGGCCATAATATATGACTAACATCATTTTTATGAAGCCATTCAGTGACCCCTTGTGCCCTGTGGATGGAACATTGTCATCCTGGAAGAGGCCACTTACATCAGTATAGAAGCGTTTCACAATAGGATCAATTTGGTCACTTTGTGTTGGTTTGCAGTGACTCTTCCTTGAAAACAATCACATCACTTTGTCACATGGAGACAATTTACAATGACTTCTGTGTATTTGTAAGGCGATGGTTTCTATTTCAGGAAAGAAAACACCAAAGGCTGTCTGATATCTTTAAACATCACAGTAGGAAAAGTGCAATCGTAACTATTAGAGGAAATCATGACTGAATTTCATTTAGCTGTTAACTTCAGGATCCTGGTACTGTGTATGCAGGCTCACTGTCACACTGTCAGAACTCACTGGGACAATCAATCAATCTATATATATACATTTTGTAATTGATAATATGATATTTGACAGCTTGGATGTAAACAGTGTAAATGAAGGCAAATACAATGTGTAGATCCCACTTGTGTATTCTTGGAATGTCTGAAATGAGGAAATACTGCAATGGAATAACGTCTATTATCTAGGACCTGTGTGGTGAAGACTGATACCTGATAAAAGTTGTTTTAGCAGCAGAATTGGTGTAAAAAAAAGGCCCCTACTGATAAACTGAGTGGACACAGATGAAGAGATACAATACAGAAAGACTCACACAGTCAACAAGATAACAATCGCCATTTAATGAAACATGGGCGAAATGGACTGCCTAAACAACCCATCATAAAGGCACTACAAAAACATACAACATATATAATATACAATATACAGGACTCTGACTATGTTGTATCATTAACTTGTATAGCCTCCCCTCTGGTATCAGTGTTTTGTGTTTTTTCTCTAATGAAAAGCTACATGAACTCACGTCTATCTAAAAACCCCAACATAATGGAAGTGAATAAAATTTAATTTAACCTACTCACAGCTTTGAAAAACTTCATTTCAAGGGTTGATTTGATATCTGAGTTAGTTAGAACACAGACCATATGGGCACATTCAGCCTGAGCAGCAGATCCTTGACCCAATTCCCAGCCGCCAGCAGCACCATAACATGTAAGTCATTCCTCCACTTTCTCTCCTCGGCTCTTCTCTCTCTTCACTGTCCCTGTCAAATCTGCATTATAAAAGCCAAAGATAAACCAATCAGGCATAACATTATGACCACCTGCCTAATATTGTGTTGGTTCCACTTTTCCTGCCAAAACAGCCCTGACCCATCAAGGCATGGACTCTACTAGACCCCTGAAGGTGTGCTGTGGTATCTGGAACCAACATGTTTGCAGCACATCCATGAAGTCCTGCAAGTTGCGAGGTGGGGCATCCCTGGATTGGACTTATTTGTCCAGCACACCCCACAGATGCTCCATTGCAAGTCAACACCTTAAACTCATTGTTGTGCTCCTCAAACCATTCCTGAACCATTTTTGTTTTGTGACACTGCACATTATCCTGCTGAAAGAGGTCACAGTCATCAGGGAATACCATTTCCATGAAAGGGTGTACATGGTCTACAACAATGCTTAGATAGGTGGTACATGTCAAAGTAACATCCACATGGATGTCAGGACCCAATGTTTCCCAGAGGAACATTGTTCAAAGTATCACATTCCCTTTGCTGGCTTGCCTTCTTTCCATAGTGCATCCTGGTGCCATGTGTTCCCCAGGGAAGTGAGGCACACACACTCAGCCAGACACGTGACGTAAAAGAAAACATGATTCATCAGAGCAGGCCACCTTCTTCCATTGCTCCATGGCCCAGTTCTGATTCTCACATTGTTGGTCTGTTGGTGGTGCACAGGGGTCAGCATGGACACCCTGACTGGTTTCCAGCTATGCAGCCCCATATGCAACAAACTGTGATGGACTGTGTATTCTGACACCTTTCTATCAGAACCAGCATCAACTTCTTCAGCAATATGAGCAACAGTAGCTGGTCTGTTGGATCAGACCACACAGTCCAGCCTTCACTCCCCCGTGCATCAAAGAGCCTTGGTCGCCCATGACCCTGTTGTCGATTCACCACTGTTCCTTCCTTGGACCACTTTTGATAGATACTGACCAATGCAGACCAGGAACACCCCACAAGAGCTGCAGTTCTGGAGATGCTCTGACCCAGTCCTCTAGCCATCACAATTTGGTCCTTGTCAAATTCACTCAGATCCTTAAACTTGCCCATTTTTCCTGTTTCAAACACATCAACTTAGAGGACAAAATGTTCACTTGCTGCCTGATATATCCAACCTACTAACAGGAGCCATGATGGAGAGATAATAAATGTTATTCACTTCATCTATCAGTGATCGGAATGTTATGCCTGGTTGGTGTAAATCTGCAATTTATCTTTGGCATGACAGTTAAAATGATCAAGGATAACGTCCCTTTACAATGTCTGCATCACTCCAGATATCCCAGAAAATGCTCTCAGCACAGACTTCACTTTCCCAAATGAGTTTTGTGTATCTTTTCAAATGATATCAATGTCCAGACTAAAACATTTCATAGTGCATCATACGGATTATTATGACATTTTGTGCAGATATTCATAGTGCCCTGATGAATTATTCATCTGATTTTCAGTCATTTATATGTCTTCAATTTTTGACACCAAAGTCTGGCTTTAGAAAGAGTACAGATAGTCCTGCTCTGAGTCATTTCTAAAGGTTTACTGTTGGCCTTTTTCATGTTTAGTTTTTCCTTCTCATGAAACGAGCAACAACTACAAAATAAATAATTACAAGGACAGTGAGTAAAGAAGGATGTGAGAGGTGAGGCATAATGTAGATGATAAAGACAGAGGATGAGAATGGAGTGGAGAGGTGAATGACGCAACTGGAATAGAAAAGTTACTGAGCAGCAGGTCAGCAGAAAAAAACAAGCTGATGAGAGGAAGTGTGTGACGAGGTAGACGAGGGAGAGAGAGGGAGGACAACAGGGGAGGGGATGGAAGTGGACGTGGTAAGAGATAAATATCTAATCTCATGAAAACACTGATCAGAGGGCTGCCAGTGCTCCACACCTGTCTGCTCAGACCTGAAGTCAGTGTCTGTAAAGATGGTGGAGACACTGGAGAGAGCTGCTCTCTGCATCCCCCACCTCAACGCCTCCTGTCAGGTGATGCCTGCTCCTCCCAAAGTGACGCTGATCAAATCTGTACTGTGCTGCATCGCTCTGCTCACTGTGATACTCAACTTGCTGGTTGTCATCTCCATCTCCCACTTCAGGCACGGACACTTTTCTTTACATCTTACAGTAAATTGTGTGTTGGGGTGTCAGATATGTCTGGAAGCTTTGTCACAGGACTACAGTTGGTTACTTTGTTCAATATGTTTTGATTGTGTTTTTAAAAAGACAAGTCAGAGAGTGCATGTAGTTGCAAAAGCACATGACCTTCTCAGGGTTTTCTGTGTAATTGTGTCACAATAAGCAGTATGTAGCATATAACTGTATTTAACATGTATTTTTACATTTACATCTGTGTGTATTCTCATAGTAACTGCTCTTATCTTAAACCTTTTGCATTGAATGTTAGGGACATGAAGAAAAAATCATTAATTCTAATCTCACTCTCAAGGCAGCTCCACACACCCACAAACTTCCTCATCCTCTCCCTGGCTGTGTCTGATTTGCTTGTGGGTGCCACAGTGATGCCGATCGCAGTCCACCTGCAGTTCTGCCGGTTTACGAGTAAAATCACATGTGATCTTTTCTGCCTGCTGTCCTTCATCCTCACCTCTGCCTCTGTGGGAAGCATGGTTCTCATATCAGTGGACCGTTATGTGGCGATATGTAAACCTCTGCTCTATTCCTCCCTGATAACAATAAGCAGAGTTACAATCTGTGTGTGTCTCTGTTGGATCTGCTCTGTTTTTTACTGCTTTGTCATCCTGAAAGACTACTTCACACTAACAGATATGTCCAATTCCTGCTATCAAAAATGTGCAATTAAGATACATTTCATTTCAGGGGCAGTAGACCTGATTGTCACCTTTGTTGTCCCTGTTGTTGTAATCATAGTTCTCTATATGAGAGTGTTTGTGGTGGCTGTGTCACATGCACGTGTAATACGATCTCAGATTGGATCTGTCAACTCAAAAGCAGTAGTTATTAAGAAATCTGAGCTGAGGGCAGCCACATCTCTTGGAATTGTCCTTCTTATATTTGTATTGTGTATTGTTCCATATTACTTAATTTCTCTGGCAGAACCAGACAGTTTCAGTACTAATCCATCACCTCAAAACTGGGTGTTCTGTTGTAACTCCACTTTCAATCCTCTGATCTATGCCTTGTTCTACCCCTGGTTCAGGAGAGCTGTTTCATTCACTGTCAGTCTTCAGATACTGCAGGCCAGCTCTCGTGACACCAGAATAATGAAGAGTTAAGCAACACATTGTTCATTAACTGTCTTATGTGATAAAGATGAACTCAGTCTAATTGAAGGTGAAGTAAACTCCTCAGTTTTACTGCCAGGCCTCAACACATTTTAATGAACAAAGTAAAAAGTTGAACATAGTTGATCTTTTACTTTGGTAGGACAGTAGAGAAAAATATATGCAGAATTTAAGCTGCTACACTTTCAAAACAAACTGTCAAAGCTCTTTCCCTACATGTGTCCCTTCAGTGTTACATTACAGTAGAATTAAACTGTAATGTTTGAAAGAAAGTAATCATGAAAGGTGTACATTTGTGTTTACATGATTCAACATACGTCTGTTGCCCCGTCCAAATCAGGTATGTAAGGTTTTATTTTCGATGTCTTAATTGTTGTAAATAATATTGTGCTTTATTTAATAACCAGCTGTATTGTGCGTTCATTCTGCTGAAGAAAGAACATGAAACTCTTCATGTTAAGGTCTTAAAAAGCAAAAAATCATATTTACAAAAAGTGTGCAGATACTCTGTGCTGTGTTCTACAGCAGCTTTTTGGTGTTTTAACAGGCTGCTGTAGATTGTATGATGAGATTCTTATGATAAAAGACAAATCAGTAATGAGCATTTAGTTTGCATAGTTCAGTCTGTTTAAACATCTGACTGAAAATCATTCTGCATGATATAAAGTTTATGTCTATATTTAATAAAAGAACTTTTGCGTGACTTTAAATTCTGACTGTTTTTTAACATTTCTGAAACTCACACCAGTCTGCACATTGATGAATTTCAGACAATAAAAAGTTCATATAAAATGACACTTTTTACCTTGAGTTAAATGAAGCCCTGCAAACTCAATAACTAATCCATGACCACATGGATGTATCAGATACACACACAGACTTTAAAAAGGACGGTTTTCCACACTGCATTTTATACAGGGGGTGTTTTAATGTTTCACAGATATTATTTTATTGCTTTTATCTGGAATAGTTAAAAAGATCTGTCAAAGCGTTCACAAAATGAGAAGTCATAGTACATCATAAAGAAAATATACTGCATGGTTTTAAAAATATTGCTTGATAAATTATCACTTTATTAGTTTACACTACATTTTTGGGCTTAAAAATCATCCAGAGAATCTAATAACCAATCTCAAAAATATAACCATTTTAGATAAATATAATCTCAGCAATACTTTATTACACAGCTATAATGTCACATGCTGCTATGATGTCAGTCACAATTATGAAAATGTATACAAATTATTGCTAACAAAGATTCATAAGCATTTAAATCTAAAGGTTCTCAAGAGGCTTGATCAGTATTTGTGTGTGACATGTAAGTGGTTCCCCGAATCAGAAGAATTTCATTATTGCTTTGTAGTTGTGATTACTGTGTTTTTGCAGTTATCCTGCTAAAGTTCTTAGAGATCAAACCAGCAACAATTCTGTTATGGCAGCTAATGAGTGGAGAAGACAAAGAAAGAACCCATATGATGGTATTTCTCTTTAGTCCAGTGTCAGTGTAAGTGATGCTGTGTTGATTTCATTAAGAGGCCGTAGTGTTTGTGCACTTGTGAGAGTAGTTGCTTTGGTTGAGGACATTTTTGGCTGCCACCTTAACACAGTATCTAGTCCAGGGTTTGAGGCCAGTCTCTCTGTGAGAGGTACCTTCCACACTTCTCACTACAGGTGTCAGGCTGCTCTGCTCCTCTCTCAGCTTCTCATTAATGACGAGTGTGTACTCAGTTGCGCCTTTCACTGCCTTCCATTTCACATACAAGGAAACTCCTTTTGCTGTTACCATCAGCTCTTCTGGCATTTCAAGATCTAACAGAGACAGAGATGAGAGAGAAACAGTTGATTGATAAAATGTATAAAACCATCTTCAAGTTGTGCAACACACTAACAAACCTACACTTACTTTCTTCTAAACGAGCAAAGACCTGAGTGGTCCGTAGATCTCTTCTTCTACGAGCTCCCATTGGACCTAAGGAAGATGACACAACTTCACATTAGACATGTTCAGAAACTGCACTTGACTGGATGCATTCTGCAGTAGTGGAACGTAACATTTAATCAACCACTGTACTAAAGTAGATGTGGGAGGCCCTTGACTGCACATTGTTGTTCTGTGTCTGACCTGTTATATTTCCGTTGGGGTTGCTCTCCCCTACATCATTGCTAGCTGTCACTTCAGTGGCATTAGGACTGAAGTCGGAGACAACACAGGAGATCTCGGTGGTGTTGCAAAGCGTCCCATGGACTCCGTCCACTACGGAGGTGACTGTGTACCATGTGGCAAACACTGATGGATCCCAGGACAGCACAGCAGACTGTCTGTCACCAGTGTATCTTATGTTCTGTGGAGGGCAGTGAGGGATGTTATACTCAAAACATTTGTTATGAAGCAAAAAATTTTTCAGCTAATTTTTAGACAGCATGTTGTTAGTCTTCCCATTAAGCATTTGTAAATAGTGTCAAAATACTTCATACATGTTTATAACAAACTGGATATGAGAATTTTAAAATGTTAAATAAGTGAATACTATTTGTCAGTGATTGCAACTTCATATATTAAAACACTGTATATTATTAAAACTGTGTTTTACTATATTGTTATTCAGACTGCTGTATAAACAGATCACTTATTTATTACCAAATACAACAATGAACGCTTATATGTGCTTACATGTTACTGTAAAGTGAAACACACAAACCTTAGTCTGCAGTCCAAAATCTCATTACTGACCAGTGCATGGAAACACAGTATATTTCCCTCTAATGTGTTGCATTAAAGTCTTGGTGGCAGTCAATGGTGGTTGGTCCAAAAATATGGGCAAGAGTGAGAAATTTGGGGTGTTCAGGGCATTTATCATCCATCCTCAGATTCTGAATCTGTTTGACTTTATAAATCCCATGACTGTTCCCTTAGTGCCACCAGCTGATCATTATTTATTCTTTTCTAAACTAAATGGTAGATTATTTGCCTCATAACAAGTCAAACATTTCATAAACCCAAGCTGATGTCATGAAAGCTCTTCTTTGTCTTAGCAACAGTCAAAAACAACAGTGTTCAGTGTGTCATCCAACTTGACAATCAGCTGCCTCACACAACTGAAAAAATGGCATATTTGCTGGAAAGTTTGCCTCAAAGAATAACTAACTCTTAAATATTTGATTAATCTTCTGTCAGTCAGTTTTGTGGTTAATCAGTTAATTGTGTCAGCTGTAATATTTGGTATTGTGGTGCTGAGGCACTTTGTGAAGGTGGTGGAAAACTGTATTCATTATACCTGCTGAACATTCAGGGCCAGTTTCATGAGATTTGAAACTTCTGAAGCGTGACTTCCAAATTTCCAAGTGTCAGTCATTTATGAAGCAGGGTAGTGGCAACACTTGTGTTTTAGTAGTGCTCCAAAAATCACTTTCAGCACACTGGCTTTTATTTAAAGCATGAACAACACGGAGCTACTTGCATGACAGGGACTAATACCAATTTATACTTTTTCACTGTCTTATTTCATTTATTTTTTCGGCTGTATTGACAGGACAGAAGTGAGAGAGAGGACAGGAAAGTGAGGAGAGTGGGTCACCAGCTCAACCTGATCAGCTAGCAGACCACCCTTTAATGTCTCATTTAGCTCTTCAACCACTTTCTGGATGTTTTGTTGGAACAACAGTGTATTAATTTATTGTCATGTATGTTAAGAACCACCAATACTGCAAACATACACTCTCTGCATAAATAACTATTATATTCCCTAAACTAAAGAAACAACAAGTCATTATGATACAAATGATGGGAATTGTTGCATCACAGCCTGTTCACACCTTGCTGATAGATAATGATGTCTCAGCCACAGGGGTGCTGCCCCAATCAAGGTGTTACGAAACACAAGTTTCACAGAAACACGTGACACATTCTCATCTCATCAACACATGATGCAATATTAGTTTGGAAGCTCAGAGGGTCGTATTCCCAAGCAGTGGGCTGTTTTGTCCATCAGACACTTTGGATGTAACACTGAAATCAGGGATCAAAGCAAAGCATGTGGAAAACAAAACACTGTGAACATGGTCCAGGTATGACGACATGATTGAGATTTTTAATGCACATAATATGAAAACTGCAGATTGATTTGGTTACATCTTAAAATACTGTGTCAAATGACTACCCAGTTTCAGGGTAGGATGCACTGGATGGGAAAAACTAACCAGTGATATGTTGGCGTGGCTCTAAGTGCCCAGGAAATGAATATTTTTTCTCTCTTTTTATGTAAACTATAAACTCTAGAACATCAAATCACCTTGTGCAACCACGTTACTGCAGCACTGTAGGCTTCAGTTTCATTGATAATAATGGATACGTTAGCATTTTGTGTAACCAGTGACATCAAACAGACATGCCAGGGAAGATGTTATTAATGACAAATTGAAGGCAAAACCAACAAAAGTGTTTTAGGAAGGTCTTATGCCGCCACATGCTGCCAGATTCTCTAAGTCTCTGGAACCGTACTGGAGGGATCAAACACCATCCTTCCAGAAGATGTTATCTTTTGTTTTGAAGATAGTGTGGGAGAGAAATCTATCATAGGTGTTTCACTGGGTTGAAATATGTTAACTATAAAGGCCATAATATATGACTAACATCATTTTTATGAAGCCATTCAGTGACCCCTTGTGCCCTGTGGATGGAACATTGTCATCCTGGAAGAGGCCACTTACATCAGTATAGAAGCGTTTCACAATAGGATCAATTTGGTCACTTTGTGTTGGTTTGCAGTGACTCTTCCTTGAAAACAATCACATCCCTTTGTCACATGGAGACAATTTACAATGACTTCTGTGTATTTGTAAGGCGATGGTTTCTATTTCAGGAAAGAAAACACCAAAGGCTGTCTGATATCTTTAAACATCACAGTAGGAAAAGTGCAATCGTAACTATTAGAGGAAATCATGACTGAATTTCATTTAGCTGTTAACTTCAGGATCCTGGTACTGTGTATGCAGGCTCACTGTCACACTGTCAGAACTCACTGGGAATCTATCAATCTATCAATCTATATATATACATTTTGTAATTGATAATATGATATTTGACAGCTTGGATGTAAACAGTGTAAATGAAGGCAAATACAATGTGTAGATCCCACTTGTGTATTCTTGGAATGTCTGAAATGAGGAAATACTGCAATGGAATAACGTCTATTATCTAGGACCTGTGTGGTGAAGACTGATACCTGATAAAAGTTGTTTTAGCAGCAGAATTGGTGTAAAAAAAAGGCCCCTACTGATAAACTGAGTGGACACAGATGAAGAGATACAATACAGAAAGACTCACACAGTCAACAAGATAACAATCGCCATTTAATGAAACATGGGCGAAATGGACTGCCTAAACAACCCATCATAAAGGCACTACAAAAACATACAACATATATAATATACAATATACAGGACTCTGACTATGTTGTATCATTAACTTGTATAGCCTCCCCTCTGGTATCAGTGTTTTGTGTTTTTTCTCTAATGAAAAGCTACATGAACTCACGTCTATCTAAAAACCCCAACATAATGGAAGTGAATAAAATTTAATTTAACCTACTCACAGCTTTGAAAAACTTCATTTCAAGGGTTGATTTGATATCTGAGTTAGTTAGAACACAGACCATATGGGCACATTCAGCCTGAGCAGCAGATCCTTGACCCAATTCCCAGCCGCCAGCAGCACCATAACATGTAAGTCATTCCTCCACTTTCTCTCCTCGGCTCTTCTCTCTCTTCACTGTCCCTGTCAAATCTGCATTATAAAAGCCAAAGATAAACCAATCAGGCATAACATTATGACCACCTGCCTAATATTGTGTTGGTTCCACTTTTCCTGCCAAAACAGCCCTGACCCATCAAGGCATGGACTCTACTAGACCCCTGAAGGTGTGCTGTGGTATCTGGAACCAACATGTTTGCAGCACATCCATGAAGTCCTGCAAGTTGCGAGGTGGGGCATCCCTGGATTGGACTTATTTGTCCAGCACACCCCACAGATGCTCCATTGCAAGTCAACACCTTAAACTCATTGTTGTGCTCCTCAAACCATTCCTGAACCATTTTTGTTTTGTGACACTGCACATTATCCTGCTGAAAGAGGTCACAGTCATCAGGGAATACCATTTCCATGAAAGGGTGTACATGGTCTACAACAATGCTTAGATAGGTGGTACATGTCAAAGTAACATCCACATGGATGTCAGGACCCAATGTTTCCCAGAGGAACATTGTTCAAAGTATCACATTCCCTTTGCTGGCTTGCCTTCTTTCCATAGTGCATCCTGGTGCCATGTGTTCCCCAGGGAAGTGAGGCACACACACTCAGCCAGACACGTGACGTAAAAGAAAACATGATTCATCAGAGCAGGCCACCTTCTTCCATTGCTCCATGGCCCAGTTCTGATTCTCACATTGTTGGTCTGTTGGTGGTGCACAGGGGTCAGCATGGACACCCTGACTGGTTTCCAGCTATGCAGCCCCATATGCAACAAACTGTGATGGACTGTGTATTCTGACACCTTTCTATCAGAACCAGCATCAACTTCTTCAGCAATATGAGCAACAGTAGCTGGTCTGTTGGATCAGACCACACAGTCCAGCCTTCACTCCCCCGTGCATCAAAGAGCCTTGGTCGCCCATGACCCTGTTGTCGATTCACCACTGTTCCTTCCTTGGACCACTTTTGATAGATACTGACCAATGCAGACCAGGAACACCCCACAAGAGCTGCAGTTCTGGAGATGCTCTGACCCAGTCCTCTAGCCATCACAATTTGGTCCTTGTCAAATTCACTCAGATCCTTAAACTTGCCCATTTTTCCTGTTTCAAACACATCAACTTAGAGGACAAAATGTTCACTTGCTGCCTGATATATCCAACCTACTAACAGGAGCCATGATGGAGAGATAATAAATGTTATTCACTTCATCTATCAGTGATCGGAATGTTATGCCTGGTTGGTGTAAATCTGCAATTTATCTTTGGCATGACAGTTAAAATGATCAAGGATAACGTCCCTTTACAATGTCTGCATCACTCCAGATATCCCAGAAAATGCTCTCAGCACAGACTTCACTTTCCCAAATGAGTTTTGTGTATCTTTTCAAATGATATCAATGTCCAGACTAAAACATTTCATAGTGCATCATACGGATTATTATGACATTTTGTGCAGATATTCATAGTGCCCTGATGAATTATTCATCTGATTTTCAGTCATTTATATGTCTTCAATTTTTGACACCAAAGTCTGGCTTTAGAAAGAGTACAGATAGTCCTGCTCTGAGTCATTTCTAAAGGTTTACTGTTGGCCTTTTTCATGTTTAGTTTTTCCTTCTCATGAAACGAGCAACAACTACAAAATAAATAATTACAAGGACAGTGAGTAAAGAAGGATGTGAGAGGTGAGGCATAATGTAGATGATAAAGACAGAGGATGAGAATGGAGTGGAGAGGTGAATGACGCAACTGGAATAGAAAAGTTACTGAGCAGCAGGTCAGCAGAAAAAAACAAGCTGATGAGAGGAAGTGTGTGACGAGGTAGACGAGGGAGAGAGAGGGAGGACAACAGGGGAGGGGATGGAAGTGGACGTGGTAAGAGATAAATATCTAATCTCATGAAAACACTGATCAGAGGGCTGCCAGTGCTCCACACCTGTCTGCTCAGACCTGAAGTCAGTGTCTGTAAAGATGGTGGAGACACTGGAGAGAGCTGCTCTCTGCATCCCCCACCTCAACGCCTCCTGTCAGGTGATGCCTGCTCCTCCCAAAGTGACGCTGATCAAATCTGTACTGTGCTGCATCGCTCTGCTCACTGTGATACTCAACTTGCTGGTTGTCATCTCCATCTCCCACTTCAGGCACGGACACTTTTCTTTACATCTTACAGTAAATTGTGTGTTGGGGTGTCAGATATGTCTGGAAGCTTTGTCACAGGACTACAGTTGGTTACTTTGTTCAATATGTTTTGATTGTGTTTTTAAAAAGACAAGTCAGAGAGTGCATGTAGTTGCAAAAGCACATGACCTTCTCAGGGTTTTCTGTGTAATTGTGTCACAATAAGCAGTATGTAGCATATAACTGTATTTAACATGTATTTTTACATTTACATCTGTGTGTATTCTCATAGTAACTGCTCTTATCTTAAACCTTTTGCATTGAATGTTAGGGACATGAAGAAAAAATCATTAATTCTAATCTCACTCTCAAGGCAGCTCCACACACCCACAAACTTCCTCATCCTCTCCCTGGCTGTGTCTGATTTGCTTGTGGGTGCCACAGTGATGCCGATCGCAGTCCACCTGCAGTTCTGCCGGTTTACGAGTAAAATCACATGTGATCTTTTCTGCCTGCTGTCCTTCATCCTCACCTCTGCCTCTGTGGGAAGCATGGTTCTCATATCAGTGGACCGTTATGTGGCGATATGTAAACCTCTGCTCTATTCCTCCCTGATAACAATAAGCAGAGTTACAATCTGTGTGTGTCTCTGTTGGATCTGCTCTGTTTTTTACTGCTTTGTCATCCTGAAAGACTACTTCACACTAACAGATATGTCCAATTCCTGCTATCAAAAATGTGCAATTAAGATACATTTCATTTCAGGGGCAGTAGACCTGATTGTCACCTTTGTTGTCCCTGTTGTTGTAATCATAGTTCTCTATATGAGAGTGTTTGTGGTGGCTGTGTCACATGCACGTGTAATACGATCTCAGATTGGATCTGTCAACTCAAAAGCAGTAGTTATTAAGAAATCTGAGCTGAGGGCAGCCACATCTCTTGGAATTGTCCTTCTTATATTTGTATTGTGTATTGTTCCATATTACTTAATTTCTCTGGCAGAACCAGACAGTTTCAGTACTAATCCATCACCTCAAAACTGGGTGTTCTGTTGTAACTCCACTTTCAATCCTCTGATCTATGCCTTGTTCTACCCCTGGTTCAGGAGAGCTGTTTCATTCACTGTCAGTCTTCAGATACTGCAGGCCAGCTCTCGTGACACCAGAATAATGAAGAGTTAAGCAACACATTGTTCATTAACTGTCTTATGTGATAAAGATGAACTCAGTCTAATTGAAGGTGAAGTAAACTCCTCAGTTTTACTGCCAGGCCTCAACACATTTTAATGAACAAAGTAAAAAGTTGAACATAGTTGATCTTTTACTTTGGTAGGACAGTAGAGAAAAATATATGCAGAATTTAAGCTGCTACACTTTCAAAACAAACTGTCAAAGCTCTTTCCCTACATGTGTCCCTTCAGTGTTACATTACAGTAGAATTAAACTGTAATGTTTGAAAGAAAGTAATCATGAAAGGTGTACATTTGTGTTTACATGATTCAACATACGTCTGTTGCCCCGTCCAAATCAGGTATGTAAGGTTTTATTTTCGATGTCTTAATTGTTGTAAATAATATTGTGCTTTATTTAATAACCAGCTGTATTGTGCGTTCATTCTGCTGAAGAAAGAACATGAAACTCTTCATGTTAAGGTCTTAAAAAGCAAAAAATCATATTTACAAAAAGTGTGCAGATACTCTGTGCTGTGTTCTACAGCAGCTTTTTGGTGTTTTAACAGGCTGCTGTAGATTGTATGATGAGATTCTTATGATAAAAGACAAATCAGTAATGAGCATTTAGTTTGCATAGTTCAGTCTGTTTAAACATCTGACTGAAAATCATTCTGCATGATATAAAGTTTATGTCTATATTTAATAAAAGAACTTTTGCGTGACTTTAAATTCTGACTGTTTTTTAACATTTCTGAAACTCACACCAGTCTGCACATTGATGAATTTCAGACAATAAAAAGTTCATATAAAATGACACTTTTTACCTTGAGTTAAATGAAGCCCTGCAAACTCAATAACTAATCCATGACCACATGGATGTATCAGATACACACACAGACTTTAAAAAGGACGGTTTTCCACACTGCATTTTATACAGGGGGTGTTTTAATGTTTCACAGATATTATTTTATTGCTTTTATCTGGAATAGTTAAAAAGATCTGTCAAAGCGTTCACAAAATGAGAAGTCATAGTACATCATAAAGAAAATATACTGCATGGTTTTAAAAATATTGCTTGATAAATTATCACTTTATTAGTTTACACTACATTTTTGGGCTTAAAAATCATCCAGAGAATCTAATAACCAATCTCAAAAATATAACCATTTTAGATAAATATAATCTCAGCAATACTTTATTACACAGCTATAATGTCACATGCTGCTATGATGTCAGTCACAATTATGAAAATGTATACAAATTATTGCTAACAAAGATTCATAAGCATTTAAATCTAAAGGTTCTCAAGAGGCTTGATCAGTATTTGTGTGTGACATGTAAGTGGTTCCCCGAATCAGAAGAATTTCATTATTGCTTTGTAGTTGTGATTACTGTGTTTTTGCAGTTATCCTGCTAAAGTTCTTAGAGATCAAACCAGCAACAATTCTGTTATGGCAGCTAATGAGTGGAGAAGACAAAGAAAGAACCCATATGATGGTATTTCTCTTTAGTCCAGTGTCAGTGTAAGTGATGCTGTGTTGATTTCATTAAGAGGCCGTAGTGTTTGTGCACTTGTGAGAGTAGTTGCTTTGGTTGAGGACATTTTTGGCTGCCACCTTAACACAGTATCTAGTCCAGGGTTTGAGGCCAGTCTCTCTGTGAGAGGTACCTTCCACACTTCTCACTACAGGTGTCAGGCTGCTCTGCTCCTCTCTCAGCTTCTCATTAATGACGAGTGTGTACTCAGTTGCGCCTTTCACTGCCTTCCATTTCACATACAAGGAAACTCCTTTTGCTGTTACCATCAGCTCTTCTGGCATTTCAAGATCTAACAGAGACAGAGATGAGAGAGAAACAGTTGATTGATAAAATGTATAAAACCATCTTCAAGTTGTGCAACACACTAACAAACCTACACTTACTTTCTTCTAAATGAGCAAAGACCTGAGTGGTCCGTAGATCTCTTCTTCTGCGAGCTCCCATTGGACCTAAGGAAGATGACACAACTTCACATTAGACATTTTCAGAAACTGCACTTGACTGGATGCATTCTGCAGTAGTGGAACGTAACATTTAATCAAGCTCTGTACTAAAGTAGATGTGGGAGGCCCTTGACTGCACATTGTTGTTCTGTGTCTGACCTGTTATATTTCCGTTGGGGTTGCTCTCCCCTACATCATTGCTAGCTGTCACTTCAGTGGCATTAGGACTGAAGTCGGAGACAACACAGGAGATCTCGGTGGTGTTGCAAAGCGTCCCATGGACTCCGTCCACTACGGAGGTGACTGTGTACCATGTGGCAAACACTGATGGATCCCAGGACAGCACAGCAGACTGTCTGTCACCAGTGTATCTTATGTTCTGTGGAGGGCAGTGAGGGATGTTATACTCAAAACATTTGTTATGAAGCAAAAATATGTTCAGCTAATTTTTAGACAGCATGTTGTTAGTCTTCCCATTACGCATTTGTAAATAGTGTCAAAATACTTCATACATGTTTATAACAAACTAGATATGAGAATTTTAAAATGTTAAATAAGTGAATACTATTTGTCAGTGATTACAACTTCATATATTAAAACACTATATTATTAAAACTGTGTTTTACTATATTGTTATTCAGACTGCTGTATAAAAAGATCACTTATTTATTACCAAATACAACAATGAACACTTATATGTGCTTACATGTTACTGTAAATTGAAACACACAAACCTTAGTCTGCAGTCCAAAATCTCATTACTGACCAGTGCATGGAAACACAGTATATTTCCCTCTAATGTGTTGCATTAAAGTCTTGGTGGCAGTCAATGGTGGTTGGTCCAAAAATATGGGCAAGAGTGAGAAATCTGGGGTGTTCAGGGCATTTATCATCCTCAGATTCTGAATCTGTCTGACTTTATAAATCCCATGACTTTTCCCTTAGTGCCACCAGCTGATCATTATTTATTCTTTTCTAAACTAAATGGTAGATTTTTTGCCTTATATCAGGTCAAACATTTCATAAACCCAAGCTGATGTCATGAAAGCTCTTCTTTGTCTTAGCAACAGTCAAAAACAACAGTGTTCAGTGTGTCATCCAACTTGACAATCAGCTGCCTCACACAACTGAAAAAATGGCATATTTGCTGGAAAGTTTGCCTCAAAGAATAACTAACTGTTAAATATTTGATTAATCTTCTGTCAGTCAATTTTGTGGTTAATCAGTTAATTGTGTCAGCTGTAATATTTGGTATTTGGTGCTGAGGCACTTTGTGAAGGTGGTGAAAACTGTATTCATTATACCTGCTGAACATCAGGGGTCAGTTTCATGAGATTTGAAACTTCTGAGCCGTGACTTCCAAATTTCCAAGTGTCAGTCATTTATGAAGCAGGGTAGTGGCAACACTTGTGTTTTAGTAGTGCTCCAAAATCACTTTCAGCACACTGGCTTTTATTTAAAGCATGAACATCACGGAGCTACTGGCATGACAGGGACTAATACCAATTTATACTTTTTCACTGTCTTATTTCATTTATTTTTTTGGCTGTATTGACAGGACAGAAGTGAGAGAGAGACAGGAAAGTGGGGAGAAGTGGGTCACCAGCTCAACCTGATCAGCTACCAGACCACCCTTTAATGTCTCATTTAGCTCTTCAACCACTTTCTGGATGTTTTGTTGGAACAACAGTGTATTAATTTATTGTCATGTATATTAAGAACACCGTACTGCAAACATACACTCTCTGCATAAATAACTATTATATCCCCTAAACTAAAGAACAACAAGTCATCATGATACAAATGATGGGAATTGTTGCATCACAGCCTGTTCACACCTTGCTGATAGATAATGATGTCTCAGCCACAGGGGTGCTGCCCCAATCAAAGGTGTTACGAAAACACAAGTTTCACAGAAACACGTGACACATTCTCATCTCATCAACACATGATGCAATATTAGTTTGGAAGCTCAGAGGGTCGTATTCCCCAAGCAGTGGGCTGTTTTGTCCATCAGACACTTTGGATGTAACACTGAAATCAGGGATCAAAGCAAAGCATGTGGAAAACAAAACACTGTGAACATGGTCCAGGTATGACGACATGATTGAGATTTTTAATGCACATAATATGAAAACTGCAGATTGATTTGGTTACATCTTTAAAATACTGTGTCAAATGACTAACCCAGTTTCAGGGTAGGATGCAGTGGATGGGAAAAACTCACCAGTGATATGTTGGCATGGTTCTAAGTGCCCAGGAAATGAATATTTTTTCTCTCTTTTTATGTAAACTATAAACTCTAGAACATAAAATCACCTTGTGCAACCACATGTTACTGCAGCACTGTAGGCTTCAGTTTCATTGATAATAATAGATACGTTAGCATTTTGTGTAACCAGTGACGTCAAACAGACATGCCAGAGAAGATGTTATTAATGACAGATTGAAGGCAAAACCAACAAAAGTGTTTTAGGAAGGTCTTATGCCGCCACATGCTGCCAGATTCTCTAAGTCTCTGGAACCGTACTGGAGGGATCAAACACCATCCTTCCAGAAGATGTTATCTTTTGTTTTGAAGATAGTGTGGGAGAGAAATCTATCATAGGTGTTTCACTGGGTTGAAATATGTTAACTATAAAGGCCATAATATATGACTAACATCATTTTTATGAAGCCATTCAGTGACCCCTTGTGCCCTGTGGATGGAACATTGTCATCCTGGAAGAGGCCACTTACATCAGTATAGAAGCGTTTCACAATAGGATCAATTTGGTCACTTTGTGTTGGTTTGCAGTGACTCTTCCATGAAAACAATCACATCCCTTTGTCACATGGAGACAATTTACAATGACTTATGTGTATTTGTAAGGCGATGGTTTCTATTTCAGGAAAGAAAACACCAAAGGCTGTCTGATATCTTTAAACATCACAGTAGGAAAAGTGCAATCGTAACTATTAGAGGAAATCATGACTGAATTTCATTTAGCTGTTAACTTCAAGATCCTGGTACTGTGCATGCAGGCTCACTGCCACACTATCAAAACTCACTGGGACAATCAATCAATCTATATATATACATTTTGTAATTGATAATATGATATTTGACAGCTTGGATGCAAACAGTGTAAATGAAGGCAAATACAATGTGTAGATCCCACTTGTGTATAT
Organism: Amphiprion ocellaris; assembly: GCF_022539595.1. NCBI lineage: Eukaryota > Metazoa > Chordata > Actinopteri > Pomacentridae > Amphiprion > Amphiprion ocellaris. The sequence goes on along the minus strand of NC_072767.1, from coordinate 17,597,279 downwards.
TTGGAATGTTTGAAATGAGGAAATACTGCAATGGAATAACGTCTATTATCTAGGACCTGTGTGGTGAAGACTGATACCTGATAAAAGTTGTTTTAGCAGCAGAATTGGTGTAAAAAAAAGGCCCCTACTGATAAACTGAGTGGACACAGATGAAGAGATACAATACAGAAAGACTCACACAGTCAACAAGATAACAATCGCCATTTAATGAAACATGGGCGAAATGGACTGCCTAAACAACCCATCATAAAGGCACTACAAAAACATACAACATATATGATATACAATATACAGGACTCTGACTATGTTGTATCATTAACTTGTATAGCCTCCCCTCTGGTATCAGTGTTTTGTGTTTTTTCTCTAATGAAAAGCTACATGAACTCACGTCTATCTAAAAACCCCAACATAATGGAAGTGAATAAAATTTAATTTAACCTACTCACAGCTTTGAAAAACTTCATTTCAAGGGTTGATTTGATATCTGAGTTAGTTAGAACACAGACCATATGGGCACATTCAGCCTGAGCAGCAGATCCTTGACCCAATTCCCAGCCGCCAGCAGCACCATAACATGTAAGTCATTCCTCCACTTTCTCTCCTCGGCTCTTCTCTCTCTTCACTGTCCCTGTCAAATCTGCATTATAAAAGCCAAAGATAAACCAATCAGGCATAACATTATGATCACCTGCCTAATATTGTGTTGGTTCCACTTTTCCTGCCAAAACAGCCCTGACCCATCAAGGCATGGACTCTACTAGACCCCTGAAGGTGTGCTGTGGTATCTGGAACCAACATGTTTGCAGCACATCCATGAAGTCCTGCAAGTTGCGAGGTGGGGCATCCCTGGATTGGACTTATTTGTCCAGCACACCCCACAGATGCTCCATTGCAAGTCAACACCTTAAACTCATTGTTGTGCTCCTCAAACCATTCCTGAACCATTTTTGTTTTGTGACACTGCACATTATCCTGCTGAAAGAGGTCACAGTCATCAGGGAATACCATTTCCATGAAAGGGTGTACATGGTCTACAACAATGCTTAGATAGGTGGTACATGTCAAAGTAACATCCACATGGATGTCAGGACCCAATGTTTCCCAGAGGAACATTGTTCAAAGTATCACATTCCCTTTGCTGGCTTGCCTTCTTTCCATAGTGCATCCTGGTGCCATGTGTTCCCCAGGGAAGTGAGGCACACACACTCAGCCAGACACGTGACGTAAAAGAAAACATGATTCATCAGAGCAGGCCACCTTCTTCCATTGCTCCATGGCCCAGTTCTGATTCTCACATTGTTGGTCTGTTGGTGGTGCACAGGGGTCAGCATGGACACCCTGACTGGTTTCCAGCTATGCAGCCCCATATGCAACAAACTGTGATGGACTGTGTATTCTGACACCTTTCTATCAGAACCAGCATCAACTTCTTCAGCAATATGAGCAACAGTAGCTGGTCTGTTGGATCAGACCACACAGTCCAGCCTTCACTCCCCCGTGCATCAAAGAGCCTTGGTCGCCCATGACCCTGTTGTCGATTCACCACTGTTCCTTCCTTGGACCACTTTTGATAGATACTGACCAATGCAGACCAGGAACACCCCACAAGAGCTGCAGTTCTGGAGATGCTCTGACCCAGTCCTCTAGCCATCACAATTTGGTCCTTGTCAAATTCACTCAGATCCTTAAACTTGCCCATTTTTCCTGTTTCAAACACATCAACTTAGAGGACAAAATGTTCACTTGCTGCCTGATATATCCAACCTACTAACAGGAGCCATGATGGAGAGATAATAAATGTTATTCACTTCATCTATCAGTGATCGGAATGTTATGCCTGGTTGGTGTAAATCTGCAATTTATCTTTGGCATGACAGTTAAAATGATCAAGGATAACGTCCCTTTACAATGTCTGCATCACTCCAGATATCCCAGAAAATGCTCTCAGCACAGACTTCACTTTCCCAAATGAGTTTTGTGTATCTTTTCAAATGATATCAATGTCCAGACTAAAACATTTCATAGTGCATCATACGGATTATTATGACATTTTGTGCAGATATTCATAGTGCCCTGATGAATTATTCATCTGATTTTCAGTCATTTATATGTCTTCAATTTTTGACACCAAAGTCTGGCTTTAGAAAGAGTACAGATAGTCCTGCTCTGAGTCATTTCTAAAGGTTTACTGTTGGCCTTTTTCATGTTTAGTTTTTCCTTCTCATGAAACGAGCAACAACTACAAAATAAATAATTACAAGGACAGTGAGTAAAGAAGGATGTGAGAGGTGAGGCATAATGTAGATGATAAAGACAGAGGATGAGAATGGAGTGGAGAGGTGAATGACGCAACTGGAATAGAAAAGTTACTGAGCAGCAGGTCAGCAGAAAAAAACAAGCTGACGAGAGGAAGTGTGTGACGAGGTAGACGAGGGAGAGAGAGGGAGGACAACAGGGGAGGGGATGGAAGTGGACGTGGTAAGAGATAAATATCTAATCTCATGAAAACACTGATCAGAGGGCTGCCAGTGCTCCACACCTGTCTGCTCAGACCTGAAGTGAGTGTCTGTAAAGATGGTGGAGACACTGGAGAGAGCTGCTCTCTGCATCCCCCACCTCAACGCCTCCTGTCAGGTGATGCCTGCTCCTCCCAAAGTGACGCTGATCAAATCTGTACTGTGCTGCATCGCTCTGCTCACTGTGATACTCAACTTGCTGGTTGTCATCTCCATCTCCCACTTCAGGCACGGACACTTTTCTTTACATCTTACAGTAAATTGTGTGTTGGGGTGTCAGATATGTCTGGAAGCTTTGTCACAGGTCTACAGTTGGTTACTTTGTTCAATATGTTTTGATTGTGTTTTTAAAAAGACAAGTCAGAGAGTGCATGTAGTTGCAAAAGCACATGACCTTCTCAGGGTTTTCTGTGTAATTGTGTCACAATAAGCAGTATGTAGCATATAACTGTATTTAACATGTATTTTTACATTTACATCTGTGTGTATTCTCACAGTAACTGCTTTTATCTTAAACCTTTTGCATTGAATGTTAGGGACATGAAGAAAAAATCATTAATTCTAATCTCACTCTCAAGGCAGCTCCACACACCCACAAACTTCCTCATCCTCTCCCTGGCTGTGTCTGATTTGCTTGTGGGTGCCACAGTGATGCCGATCGCAGTCGACCTGCAGTTCTGCCGGTTTACGAGTAAAATCACATGTGATCTTTTCTGCCTGCTGTCCTTCATCCTCACCTCTGCCTCTGTGGGAAGCATGGTTCTCATATCAGTGGACCGTTATGTGGCGATATGTAAACCTCTGCTCTACTCCTCCCTGATAACAATAAGCAGAGTTACAATCTGTGTGTGTCTCTGTTGGATCTGCTCTGTTTTTTACTGCTTTGTCATCCTGAAAGACCACTTCACACTAACAGATATGTCCAATTCCTGCTATCAAAAATGTGCAATTAAGATACATTTCATTTCAGGGGCAGTAGACCTGATTGTCACCTTTGTTGTCCCTGTTGTTGTAATCATAGTTCTCTATATGAGAGTGTTTGTGGTGGCTGTGTCACATGCACGTGTAATACGATCTCAGATTGGATCTGTCAACTCAAAAGCAGTAGTTATTAAGAAATCTGAGCTGAGGGCAGCCACATCTCTTGGAATTGTCCTTCTTATATTTGTATTGTGTATTGTTCCGTACTACTTCATTTCTCTGGTAGAACCGGACAGCTTCAGTACTCCATACTGGGTGTTCTGTTGTAACTCCACTTTCAATCCTCTGATCTATGCCTTGTTCTACCCCTGGTTCAGGAGAGCTGTTTCATTCACTGTCAGTCTTCAGATACTGCAGCCCAGCTCTCGTGACACCAGAATAATGAAGAGTTAAGCAACACATTGTTCATTAACTGTCTTATGTGATAAAGATGAACTCAGTCTAATTGAAGGTGAAGTAAACGCCTCAGTTTTACTGCCAGGCCTCAACACATTTTAATGAACAAAGTAAAAAGTTGAACATAGTTGATCTTTTACTTTGGTAGGACAGTAGAGAAAAATATATGCAGAATTTAAGCTGCTACACTTTCAAAACAAACTGTCAAAGCTCTTTCCCTACATGTGTCCCTTCAGTGTTACATTACAGTAGAATTAAACTGTAATGTTTGAAAGAAAGTAATCATGAAAGGTGTACATTTGTGTTTACATGATTCAACATACGTCTGTTGCCCCGTCCAAATCAGGTATGTAAGGTTTTATTTTCGATGTCTTAATTGTTGTAAATAATATTGTGCTTTATTTAATAACCAGCTGTATTGTGCGTTCATTCTGCTGAAGAAAGAACATGAAACTCTTCATGTTAAGGTCTTAAAAAGCAAAAAATCATATTTACAAAAAGTGTGCAGATACTCTGTGCTGTGTTCTACAGCAGCTTTTTGGTGTTTTAACAGGCTGCTGTAGATTGTATGATGAGATTCTTATGATAAAAGACAAATCAGTAATGAGCATTTAGTTTGCATAGTTCAGTCTGTTTAAACATCTGACTGAAAATCATTCTGCATGATATAAAGTTTATGTCTATATTTAATAAAAGAACTTTTGCGTGACTTTAAATTCTGACTGTTTTTTAACATTTCTGAAACTCACACCAGTCTGCACATTGATGAATTTCAGACAATAAAAAGTTCATATAAAATGACACTTTTTACCTTGAGTTAAATGAAGCCCTGCAAACTCAATAACTAATCCATGACCACATGGATGTATCAGATACACACACAGACTTTAAAAAGGACGGTTTTCCACACTGCATTTTATACAGGGGGTGTTTTAATGTTTCACAGATATTATTTTATTGCTTTTATCTGGAATAGTTAAAAAGATCTGTCAAAGCGTTCACAAAATGAGAAGTCATAGTACATCATAAAGAAAATATACTGCATGGTTTTAAAAATATTGCTTGATAAATTATCACTTTATTAGTTTACACTACATTTTTGGGCTTAAAAATCATCCAGAGAATCTAATAACCAATCTCAAAAATATAACCATTTTAGATAAATATAATCTCAGCAATACTTTATTACACAGCTATAATGTCACATGCTGCTACGATGTCAGTCACAATTATGAAAATGTATACAAACTATTGCTAACAAAGATTCATAAGCATTTAAATCTAAAGGTTCTCAAGAGGCTTGATCAGTATTTGTGTGTGACATATAAGTGGTTCCCCGAATCAGAAGAATTTCATTATTGCTTTGTAGTTGTGATTACTGTGTTTTTGCAATTATCCTGCTAAAGTTCTTAGAGATCAAACCAGCAACAATTCTGTTATGGCAGCTAATGAGTGGAGAAGACAAAGAAAGAACCCATATGATGGTATTTCTCTTTAGTCCAGTGTCAGTGTAAGTGATGCTGTGTTGATTTCATTAAGAGGCCGTAGTGTTTGTGCACTTGTGAGAGTAGTTGCTTTGGTTGAGGACATTTTTGGCTGCCACCTTAACACAGTATCTAGTCCAGGGTTTGAGGCCAGTCTCTCTGTGAGAGGTACCTTCCACACTTCTCACTACAGGTGTCAGGCTGCTCTGCTCCTCTCTCAGCTTCTCATTAATGACGAGTGTGTACTCAGTTGCGCCTTTCACTGCCTTCCATTTCACATACAAGGAAACTCCTTTTGCTGTTACTCTCAGCTCTTCTGGCATTTCAAGATCTAACAGAGACAGAGATGAGAGAGAAACAGTTGATTGATAAAATGTATAAAACCATCTTCAAGTTGTGCAACACACTAACAAACCTACACTTACTTTCTTCTAAACGAGCAAAGACCTGAGTGGTCCGTAGATCTCTTCTTCTGCGAGCTCCCATTGGACCTAAGGAAGATGACACAACTTCACATTAGACATTTTCAGAAACTGCACTTGACTGGATGCATTCTGCAGTAGTGGAACGTAACATTTAATCAACCACTGTACTAAAGTAGATGTGGGAGGCCCTTGACTGCACATTGTTGTTCTGTGTCTGACCTGTTATATTTCCATTGGGGTTGCTCTCCCCTACATCATTACTAGCTGTCACTTCAGTGGCATTAGGACTGAAGTCGGAGACAACACAGGAGATCTCGGTGGTGTTGCAAAGCGTCCCATGGACTCCGTCCACTACGGAGGTGACCGTGTACCATGTGGCAAACACTGATGGATCCCAGGACAGCACAGCAGACTGTCTGTCACCAGTGTATCTTATGTTCTGTGGAGGGCAGGGGACTGGGAAAGGAAAAGTTAAAATACTGAGGGATGTTCTATTCAAAACATTTATTATGAGGCAAAAAAAATTTTCAGCTAATTTTTAGACATGTCATTCAAGTTTGCCTATTATGCATTTGTAAGTACTGTCTAAATACTTCATACATGTTAATAACATACTAGATATGGGAATTTTAATTTTTAGGGAAAAAAAAGAAAAGGCAATTTTCATGCTGTTATGTAAAGGTTAGTAATAACACTCCTTTATAAATAAAGTCAAGAATGAGTACCTGTGACTCCACTGAACACACTGGATGGCTTGCTGACCCCAGCTGAGTTTTTGGAGCGTACAGTCACGTTATAAGCTGTGCTACAAGGCATCGGAAACTCAAAGTACGGCAATGGCAGCCAATAGGAAGAGATGTTCATCAAGGTTTGTTGGTTGTTGTTGATTCGTCCAATTAATTCCACCAAGTATTGGACATCAGAACAATTGACTCTGTCCCACGATATCATGGCCCAGAACGTTTCGTCTATCCTCTGCATCCGGACATTCAGATAACTTGGAGGGCATGGAGCTGAAGAGGAAGGACACAGTATTTTATCAGTGAAACTAGAAATTTGCATTATGTAGGATTAGAAATAAGACATAAGCAGTGATTTTTTCTACAAAATCTGCTCCTTTATAAGTCACAGTGAAGAAATAGGAGCATTGTTATTCGACAGTTGCATGTGCGTATGATTCACTGTGTAATTAGAAATTACCTGCTCCCATCTGCAGAGGTGGACTAAATGAGCTGTTGCAGATGCCGTTTGAGGCTTGAACAGAGAAATTGTAAATGTCACCACACTCAAGGCCATCGAAGGTACAGGAAGTATTACTGCTGCCACAGTAGAGGGCGTCTCCCTCCATAGGCTGTGCACAGCTAAAATACTCCATGGCGCCTTCACTGGCATTCCAAGACAGCATGGCAGAGTTTGTGTGACAGTCGAGATCCACTGCGAGACCAAAGGGTGCACAGGGTACTGAGAGGAAAGAGAGGGAAGGATCTCTGTCAGGGAATCAAGCACGTAACCAGTCTGCAGTTTCTAAATTTAATTATCAAGGAAACCCGATGCATGTTTTCTGAACAGAACCAAAACAATGAGTAGCTATCCATTCAGAAAATCTAATCAGAAGTGTGAGTGCTTTAGTGATAACTCCAATGAGACACATACAATATGACACACTAGCTGTATATCATACCAGACCTACAGTATGTTGTCACACCCTCCCTCTCTCTCTTTTAGTTTCCTTTCTGCCACTATACTATCAGGTTTCCATTGATGAAGAACATACCACACCTTTTGCTCCAGATACTTAGCGTCACATGTCACTCCTTCACTCCATTTCCCAGGGTTATCCACAATTATTTTATCTTTTGTTATGTGCTACTGTCTGCCAGATCCCCCTCTTACCTTTTGTTGTCACACCTTTGCTATTTGCAATTATACAGCCCCCTCCCTACCCTTTGATCCATCCTCTGACATCCCTATAATATGTGTACCCTGAAAATGCTCTGGGTTGACTTTCCTTTGCAGACCCATACTCCGGGTCGGTAATTTCACCGTGTTACCGGAAATACCAAGAAAACACACCACTACAGCAAATTTCGAACGACTAAGAGTGAAATTTCTTCAACACCATCAAACGCAAAATATCAAAAACATTATCTTTAAATATGAAAACTACCTGTGCTCCAAATACATCATTTCATTCAGTATTAATACAGCAAGTAGCAGTAATGAAGATTATTACACAGAACAATAAAGGACACCAAGCTTCTAGGAAATCAATACAAACTGGTACCATATTACAGGATAAAATTAAACAAAAAGAGCATCATGGTACTTGCTGTCTTTGCACAGTTTCCCGGAAGGTTAAAATTAGAACTTTATTAGGGTGGCAACTAATAGGTATTGTCATTATGAATTTATCTACCAACTATTGGCAGTTAGTCATCTGATTGATTGCCACTGACTATACAAGGTGATTAATACAGAAAAATGCTCACCTTCAGAATTGTTGGCGAGTAATTTTCTATCAAATTATTAATTACTGTTGCAGCTGTGGTGTTTTTTTATCCATTACCATTCGTAGACTAATCTACAGTCAATACCCACTGAAAGCGCTGCTAGTTAAATTCATGGTACTATAGAAACCACTGAAAGTTAGAAGGAACCTTAAGCCTCCTGGTGTTTCTTCCAACAGAAAAAACTGAATTAAGAACACCAGAAAATAACTGATCACCACTGTCTTACCTGTTCTGAAGGATGAAGTGCTGGGATAGCTGGTGCAGTCGTCTCCCGTGGCAGTGATGCTAAAGTTGTACATCTGGCCACAGTGAAGATCAGCCAAGGAGCAGTTGTTCACTGAACTGCTGCAGTTCACGACGTGTCCATCTTCTCCTGTGGCTGTCAGGTGATAGGATAAGGCCACAGGCGACTTTGCCCATGTCACTGCCGCCCCATTCTCCTCACATGATGGCACTGCTGTCACATTTCCTGGGGCACAGGGCGCTAAAGAAGACAGAGTAACCTTAAATTTCTCAACAGCACTTAGCATCTACTGCGGTTTTTCCTCTCAGTGAGTAATTAAGAAGATAAGACAACACCAGTGAACTGAGAAATACCTGTTTTAATCTTCTTTGGAGGGCTTCTGAGGGTGCTGCACTTATCAGAAGAAGCTGACACTATGATGCTGTAGTGCGTGCCACAGACCACATTCTCGAGTAAACATTTATTTGAAGTGCTTTTACAGGAAATGGTGGTTTGGTCGTCGGCCTCAGCGGTCACCAGGTAGAGGGGCATGTCCACTGTATTCTCCCATTCAACCAGGATGGTGTCATTGTGGCACTCAGTCGTTGCATTGACGGATGTTAGAGCACAAGGCCCTAAGGGAAAGAGTGTATACAGAAAATAATATGAAAAACTGCTTCAGAAAATATGAGAAAAATAACATAACTAAAATGATTCCTAATCTTCCATAAAGGCTGACTTTCTAAAAGGCTTCACAGGTGCTTTCTAGCAGTAGTTCTTTACAAACTGCAGTCACAAGATGCTACACTACAATACCCTCGATGCTCACTGCTTTTGACTCTTCCAGTCAGCTGATGGAAGCACAAATATCAATTTGTAAGACACAAAGTTTCTGGAATTTTTAGCCTGCTATTGTGTTCTAATTACAATGTGATTACAAATGATCAATTGTTCACCTAAAACATCACCCAGCTCTAACCAGCTGAGGGGTGAGAAATATTGCGGGTGGTCACTGGATGAATTTGAAGGGTCACAGGTAAATTATTGCTTGACTGCAGAAACTGTAATACATTTTTTGGCAGGGGCTGCACAGTAGCTTGGTGGTTAGCATTGTCTCTTTGCAGCTAGAAGATCCCTGGTTCGCGTCCCGGCCTGGACCTGGGATCTTTCTGCATGGAGTTGGCATTCCTCACACAGTCCACAAACATGCTGAGGTTAATTGATTATTCTAAATTGTCCGTAGGTGTGAATGTGAGTGTGATTATTTGTCTCTATGTGTAGAACTGTGATAGACTGGTGACTTGTCCAGGGTGTCTCCTGCCTTCACCCTAAGTCAGCTGGGATAGACTCCAGCCCCCTGCGACCCTAATGAGGATGAAGTGGTGCATAGATGATGGATGGATGGATTTTGGACAGTTTATTCGCATCCTTGTTTTTTGTTATATAATAATAGTGAACAATTATTCAACTACAAAAGAGGTTAGTCGCTGATAAAAAATGTTTGCTGTGATACACGGAGCTACACACTGTTAGGGGTCACAACCCAAAGACGTCGATGCAGCAGTGTCGGTGTGCCAGAAAAGATTTATTGCTTTACTTTAGTCTTACTTAAGTTTTGATGCTCTGATCTGACAAAATACAAGAATTTTTCCAAGCAACCTAAGAAATGCACAAAACTACACAACATTTCACATAGCTGGTATTTTGAGAATAGAGATTCTTGTTGCATACCTGTCTCAATCTCAAAGGTGGCGCTGTGATTACTGCTGCAGTGCTTGTTCATAGCAGTGACATGGAAGGTGTAAAGTGTCCCACATTTCAGGTCTGGGACATTACAGTGGGAGGACGAGGCGGTGCAGTTGGAGCTGTGACCGCCGGCTGACTGAGCCAGCACGAAGTAACTGGTTGCTCCTTTTGAGTCGTCCCAGACTACCCAGGCAGAGTTTGATACGCAGTCCAGATCACCCTTAGAATTCATGGGCACACATGGGACTGTTGAGAGTGAAAGGCAAGACAATGAGCATGCAGTTTGAGAGAAAATCTACATTTCAGAGAGACAGTTGGGCAATTTGTTGGAAAAAAATGGGATAAAATTTGAAAAGGAAAAAGAAGAGTTTGTGTAAGTTATGCTTCTCCCTAAAGGAAACCAAGTGTAGTGTGATTCCTCTGCCCTTTCAACAATGTAGACTTCTAACATTCTGAATATAGTGAGAACAACAAGCTTGGATGATCACAAACAAGGAAATGTGTATTTTTATGGGACTTTAGTTTTATTTAATGCTTAGTCACATAGTTGTTGCGCTTCTCTCTATAATATATTGTCTTTTTACTTATAATTTACAAAATGATTTGTTGAAATATATCCAACACTGCCTTAAACTGAGCATACATACGAGCTTGTGAGTGCTGTTTTACCTAAACTTAAAAAAAAGATTCCATTAATGTGTACAAACATGAATAAAATGCATCATGTCTTCAAGACATCAATGTGTATCAGTTTGATATTTGAGAAAATGGTTGACTGTTTGAAGTTTACCTGAAGAGGTCTCTACCACTCGACTTGGTTTGCTCTCACAGTCATCTCTAACAGACAGCACAGTAACGTTGTAGCTCTGTCCACAAGGTAGATTGTTCAGAGTGCACATAGTGCCGCTGGAGTTGCAGTAGAGTCTCGCTATCGTGTTGCTCACTGCCGCCACATGGAAATACCTGGCATCAGGGTTGGGGGACCAAGACACAACCATGGTGCCTTCATCACATTGTGCATCAACGGTCACATTCTGAGGTGCACAGGGAGCTGAGAGAGGAGAAGGGGGACATAGAGGTAATATTAGTGGTTAGTAGCAGGGTCAATATACAACTGAGGGACTTTTGAAGTCCATGGGATATATCTTGCATACATTTTTATTAAAAGTAAAAAAAAAAAAAATGTTTTTTTAATGTTCATTATGATCATGTCTTTACAAATTCCATAATTATTTGTTATGGAAACAATTTAATTCAATTCAATTCAATTTTATTTATATAGCGCCAATTACAGTCAAATTGTCTCGAGACGCTTTACAGAACCCATATGCCTGACCCCCAGAGCAAGTCAATTATTAATAAGAAATGACTGGATGTCACTAAAATGTCAACTAAATAACCATCCAAATGTAATAACAACCACTTTCTAATTAGCTAAACAATAATAAAATGAGCTTATTCAAAAATAGTTTTGATTGTGTTCTTTTTATTAAGTTGAGATAATCATGACAGATATTTCTTTTTTGGCAAAATCAAAAATTTTATGCAGAAAATAACAAATTGTATCTGTGTCCGAGAAATCACTTTCAACTAAGTTCCCCATTACAAAAACACCTCTCAAGGAAGTGTGTTGATTCCAGATCGCATGACCTGCTCCACATGATGTCATTTCCTCCTGAAGAAAAGACTGGCCAGACTCCAAGGCTTTCTGAGTTATTTAATATAAAGTAGTGTGTGAGTCAAGTGTGGATTTATTGCATGTCAACAGGTTTACTACAATATCTTTATAAATAACTTTTAATTTCAATTTTACTCAATTGTGTAATAGAATATTTTAGAAGAATCTTCCATGTGGTGTTTGGTTATAGGCGGCCATGTTGATTTTAGAGCTTAAAACAACAAAAATGTCAACTATGATACCCGTCAACTATGCTGCGAAAAGTCCCACAATTATATATTGACCCAACTAGTCTTTAAAGTGGGTTCACATATGCCTCCCACAGTGTTTACAATACCTGTCCGTACGTAAGACCTGTCACTAGCCACGCTGGAACAGGACTCATCCTGGGAGAACACGCTTATGTTGTAGGTCTGTCCACACTGCAGGTCGGTTAGATCACAGTACGTCATAGTGTTGTTACACTCAGTCTGGTGACTTCCATCTGCTGCAACAGCCACTGCAACATAGGAGCCTCCTCCGCTGCCTTGCTCCCATGTGACTACAACAGAGTTTGAGTGGCAGCGTAGGGAAGCTTTGACACTGGTTGGCTTACAAGGCACTGGAAGAGGGGAAAAAGAAAATACAAAAAGTAAGATGTGTGGACTGTAGTTTATTAATGTGCATATATGACAAGTTAAGACAATCCATGTTACTAACATGTAATTATCCATAACAGGTCAACTTAATAGACTTCTCAGACACACTGTAAATATGTGATACTGTATGAGTCATACTTTTTGTCAATTAGGAGAAACTTTCATACATGTTAGAAGACTATTCATTTCTATCTGGATTGTTTTTCATTTTAGACTGGGCAAAAACCTTCACACACTGCATTAGATATGTTCTCAAAGACAATTAAAATCAAGGGGCTTCAAGGTTGGAGGAGAGGAAGAGGTCCGACCCACGTGGTGATAAAAGTGTTCAGAGAGATCTTGACTGAATTGGTTAAAATGTAAAAGTAGCCCTACATTCAATCTTGACGGTTTAGGCAGTATGAGGGATGGAAAATGAAATTAATTTTAAAAGTGGTCACAATTTTGACTATAGAAACATAACTGACTGTGATATTAAACAATAAAATGCGCTCCGCTCATGGAAAGGTCAGCTCTACTAATAGAAAATGCTGGGACCTGGGAAGGTTCACCACTGTTCCATGTTTCTCCATTTGTGGATAATGTGTCTCACTGTGGTTCTCTGGAGTCGCAGAGCCTTAGAAATGGCTTTGTAAGTCTTTCAGACTGATGAATGCTAATGAGCTTGTTTCACATATGTATCTGTTTTGAACGTGGCATCATGTGCTGCTTTTTGAGATCTTTCAGCTACTTCATAATACCAGACAGGTTTTATTTAAATGATGTTTACATTCAACAAGCCTGTCTGTAATCATATGTGAGTGTGGATGGTGAAAATGAACCCAATTGCCAAATGAATTTAATCAGTTGGTAGACTGGTACCTAAGAGGGCAACTTTTTCACACAGAGCAAGGTGGGACTGGACAGAACTTTTCCTTTTAAATGTGACAAATATGCAAAAATAGAAGAGATTTGTAGGATGGCAAATACTTTTTTAGAGGACTGGTATGTCACTACTCTTGAGACAGGACTGCAATGTTAGCTGTCAGCCTCCTGAATTCAATTTTTCAAATATTATTTTTTGGTCTTTTTAGGCTTCATTATATAGGACAGTGGAGAGAAGAATGGAGGGAGAGCCTGCAGTAAATGGCCATGGGCTACATTCAAACCCATGACTACTGCATTGGGGACTATAGCCCCAGTTTATAGGTCACCTGCTCAACCAGTTGGGCTACCAGGTCACCCTGAGCCTTCTGAATAACAATTAACAAAAGTAATAAAATCAGCCTCACAGTCCTGTGTGAAGGCAGCCATGACTGAAGGCAATGTTCTCATGAGCACCCGTATTTACCTGACTGCAGGGTGAGATAGGCGTGGCTGTTATCGCAGCGTCCATCCTGAGCTGTCACTGTCAGATTGTAGAGCTGGCCACAGTGCATGCTGGGGAGCTGACAACTGCCTTCAGTGCTGTGGCACTCAACTTTGTGACCATCTGGTCCAAAAGCTTGCACCTTGTAGGAAGAGACACCCTCCCCTTGTTCCCACGACACCACGCCTGTGTCACTGCTGCACATCATCTCTGCTGTTACGTTCTGTGGTACACATGGCACTGCAGACAGACAGGTATGAATAAAGAAGGGTATTAATACTGCTGCAGTGCAGAATACAGTGTCTGTTTATGTCTATCAAAGGTTCCACATTATATATTGTACGTTACATCTTGATTCTACCTGTGTCAATATCCACAGCAGAGCTTTCTGCACTGCTGCACATGCCATTTGAAGCACTAACAGTGATAGAGTAGTTGAGGCCGCACAGCAAATCATGAAACAGGCAAGTTGTTTCACTGCTGTTGCATGTAGAAGCATAGCCGCCGTTGCCCTGGGCGACTGAGGTGTAGTGTGTTCCCCCTTTACTTCGTTCCCAAGAAACTGCCACTCCACCAGATTCACAATCCACCCGGGCCTCCACCCGCTGAGGTATGCAGGGTGCTGAAAGAACACAGGGGGACAAATATCAGTGCTGAATAAAACAGATCCAGTAATTAGCTATACATGGAGATCGATCAGCATCATGAAAATACTTTATTGTGAAGCAGTACGTAAAACATCACAAAGATGGCATTTCTCTTTTTATAAATACTATGAATACTGGGTATATTATGCATAGATACTCCAATTCTGACCAAGCATACAAATATTTACAGAATGGCTTTAAATTGAGCTTTGTCTGTAACCCTAGTTGTCCATCATGCTGTTAGGCCCCATACGGTCACTTATCCTTACCTGTTTTGAGCTGTTTCACTTCACTTTGCGACACATTGCACATGTGATTAACAGCAATCACACTGATGTTGTAGGTGAAGCCACACTTGAGGTCTGAGAGGACGCAGGACTCTGTGACTGTCTCACAGCCAGTCATGTGTTCCTCCACACCGATGGCTTGGACAATGTAGTGGTCTGCATCGTCTCTGCGCTGCCATTGTATGTGCGCTGTGTTAGTAGCGCAGTCCAGTACAGGCATAACATCCTCAGGAGGACATGGCACTGGATGGGAGAGAGACAGTGGGAGTTGGAAAAAAAATCACTATGGAGGTTCTAGAGTAATGCAAGGATGTTGCAGCTACAGATGTAAAGAGGAGATGACAGGAGGCCCGTTGATAAACTATGATTGAACAGAACTCTAAAGTGATACTTCACATGACACCAAGCATAAATAAATTAATGACTGACATCCTCTAGCAGAGGGTCTCAAGTCTAATGTATCTCTAACCAAACTAAGCAGTTTGTCTGACTATGTAAGACTTGGGACTTTTGTTGATAACATCACAATCTTTCACAAGAATGCATATTAACTGAAATGTATGTTTGTCTTCACAAATATTTTCTTTCTTGTTAGGAAAAACATTCATGTTCACTATAGCTTACAGTATATAAGGCTTCATAACATTATTATAAATACTTCAGGCAACATTTGGTAAGGACAAAGAGAAAATAACACGAGTGACCTGTCAAATGTCTGAGTATCTAAACTGTAACAGTATTGTTTGCACTAATAATAAAAAAAGAAACAAGTTAAATGATATCCACTGTCATATTAGTACAATTTAAAATTCTGACCCGTTCTTATTTTGCACTGGTCACTGTTCGTATATTGTTAGACCTGTTGTGTGACCAGATGGTATATCTGATATGAAGAGCCACACAAAGGCAAAGTGAAAAGCTGGCTGTCACAGAAAGGGGAGTAGAAGCAATATTGTTTAAGTATGGGCATATTTAAACATTTTCAGTCATTTAGCTAAAAAGTCAAAGAAACACTTGTGTTATGTATGAAAAAGTTCCAAAGAGAAATGCTCAGGTGCTGGTTCCTTTACCACATCCACACTGCTGACTGAACACTATGTGAGGTGGATATTAGATTGTTGGTTTCAGAAATGTGTAGGAATAATCACAGACCATTCCTAATTTGATGTCGGAAAGATGTTGGGGGGAAGTAGGCTTTAGAAGCTACTCAACCATTTGACAAGCAGTTTAGACAAAGCGTTTTGACCTCTTAACGGCGATGTTAGGTATCGTATTTACTGATGCCCTCTAGCAAGTTTCTGCTGAAAACTTCAGTCGGTAGAGTTTGGAAAAAAGAAGAATTTCTGCTGGTGCTAAATTAAAGACGCCAAAGAAGTGGTACACCTTAGCAAATTGTTGCCTCATAACTTGCAGTCTGTTTTCAATGCTTAAAAGTGGGCTTTTTTTTTTTTTTTTTTTTTTTACCTGATTCCAATTGCAAACTCATGCTGTGAGGGCTGCTGCACTGGTCATTTGAGGCCACAGTGAACAGATTATAGGTCTCGCCACACTGCAGGCCCGGCAGCTCACAGAAGGTGAAGTTGGTCCTGCAGGTGGAAACGTGGCCACTAGAGGACCTGGCGGTTGCGTTGTAGGACATGGCGCCCTCAGAGTAGGCCCAGTCCAAGAGAGCCGAGTTTGTGTAGCAATCCAAAATCACTGAGCCGATGTCTGGTGTGCAGGGAACTGAGAAAGGGAGGGAGGAAGGACTGTAGTAAGATTTTCATTGCATGCACATGTTAAGAGCAGTACATCAGTAGCACGTGCAGATGTAAATATCTTGACATCCTGTTATTCTACCTGAATAGAAGTACACAGTTGGACTGGGCAAGCTTGAGCAGATATCATCCTGCGCCACCACCTGGACAGAGTAGTGGTGTCCGCAGGTCAGGTTGGTCAAAGTACACATTCTGTCTGTAGTTTCACAAAAGGACACAGATCCTTGTGTGCTCTGAGCCACCACTTTGTAAGACAGAGCCCCGTCGCCAGCACTCCAGTACACGGCAACCTCATTTTTGGAGCAATCAATCTGGACGTCCACATCAGTAGGAACACAAGGCACTGAAGAAAAGTGTGACAAGAGCAGGATGAAGTCGATGTAATCATCCAGTGACATCTCAACAAGCTTCAGTAATAGAAAGCCTCCCTTTTAAATATATCACATGTATCAGGTGAACCGAGCACAGAAAGGAATTACACACAAGGCAACAAAAAGAGAACAGTGGGACCATTTTACAGATAAATTGTGTACTTCTTAACATGGTTGACATTATGTGAATATTTATTGCCCATTTGACATTGACTCCTATCAGTTTTTTAAATGTAAAATATCACTAACTGTCACCAATATCCAAAAGTCAAATGAGCAAAGTGAAACGACACTGTGTTCTCTGAGTCTATGCACAATAAAATTGAGAAGAAAAACCCACACATATAACAAATATGGTTTGCAAATAATGAATATGGTTGTTGCGAAGACGAAAAAGCCCAAGAAGTGTTTGCCTTTGAAGTATTAGCACACCTTCTGTTTAAAAAATAAAAATACACTGGGAATGAGAATAAAACACAAAAAGAAGCACTGATTAACTCTCACCCGATTGCAGGTTGTCGGGCTCACTGGGATCAGAGTCGCAATTCATGTCTGAGGCAACGACAGTCACTGTATAGTTCTGTCCACACTGGACACTGGGCAGGCTACACTGTTGGCCGTCAGACATGCAGCTGTATGGCTGGCCATCTTCTGGTGTTAACGTGGCGGTGTAATACTTCCCTCCAGCTGAGCCAGTCCACGACACCATGGCAATGTTGGACATGCAGTTCATGAAGCTGGAGACGTCCGTGGGCGGACAGGGCTCTGAGGGCAGTATGGAGATCCGGCTCAATGAAAAGGGCATCACAACGACTATGTGACCTGTTTGCAAAGGCTGGGGCACAATTCACATGTTTGTGGATGTCTCGCTCTGTTCTGGTCTGCCTGCAGTTGTTCTCACTGAGATAAACGGATTATAGATTGTACAGATTTTATATCATTCTGATTTGATGATGGGACACAATGTCTACCAGCAAAAATTGTGAACCAAGTGTTGTCAATTGTAGTTTGTCTGTATATCTGAGCTAAGTGCAGGACTTTCACATATAATTATACTCAAGCCCTTGCAAAACGAGGCTGTCAGCACCAGGTAAATCTGTATGCATTTTGCAGAATACCAGAGTTTTGAATTTTGTATCTGTGGCTACATGACAATGATAAGTTTGTCCAGAAGAAATTTCTGATGCTACAGATGAACAAATGCAGCATAGAGGAAGGATAACAGTCTACAAGCATATGTCATAAGTAAAGGGTGGCAGTGTCTGTGTAATTATTCTCACTGCCAGAAGGGCCATACAAAAGCTCCTACATGCAGGTTTAAAGAGATAATTGCATTCAGATTAACACAGTTTTCCAGTGACAACATATATAGTAAGTTTAAAATTTGAAACCTTAAAAGATATATCTATTTTGAGAGCAAGTCTGTACTTGTTTTTTAGAAATACATATGTTCTCCCTTTTTTTTTAGAAAATAAAAACTCACTTCACAAAACTGAAGAAAAAGGACTCTACCTGACTGAAGCACTGAGGGCGGACTGGAGCGGCTCGTACACACAAAATCTGTTGCCTGAACAGAGAGGAAGTACTCCTGACCACACCTGAACTCAGAAATGTAAGTCCAAGTTTCGTTGGTGCTGAGTGACACTTTATGGCCATCGATGTTCTCTGCAGTCACAATGTATGACTTTGCAGTTTCAGTGGCATTCCAGGACAGCGATCCCACCTGACAAGAAGATTACAGAATAATTTGTACAGTCCGGCTGAAATTTACTAAATGCTTCACAGAGCAAAAATGATGAAAGACTAGATTGATCAATATTTACTGAGTAGAAACTTTTGAAAAACAGTTTAAAAAGTTAAAGTATTCACCTTCATACTGCAGTTAAAAGATGACATCAGGTTCTGGGGTATGCAAGGTGCTGAGAAAAGAGAAGACAAAAGTTCATATGGGATAGAGATCATTTTCATATTCTATTAATCATTTAAAAATAGTGTAAAATGTCTGTTATAATGTCCCAGAGCCTGCGATGATGCCATGTCTTGTTTTGTTCTACTGTAACAGTTCAAAATCAACACATAAGTTTACACATAAATAAAACTGAAAAATTGCCGTGAAGCTGCTTACTTTGGGGACGCTAGACTAATGACTGACTAATAGTTTAATCAGCTAATAGTACTGCCTCTATACTGTTACTTTTCACAGAGCAACACTAATCACCTGACATATTTGCTCTTTGTCCTACGGGACCTCTCTTAAATCTCTCATTTTGCATAATTACAATATATTATATTCTGCAGTGAATTTATTGATTTTCATGTCAGACCAACAAAAATCCCGCCAGAAATTTGCTTTCGCATAAAGCTCTAGGGTAGTTTGACTTGCTGACATGTACAGTTCAAAAGCTAGTTTACCCATCCGTATGGAGGTGCTGTTGCTCGGCATGCTGTTGCACAGGTAGTCGATGGCAATGACGTGAACGGTGTACACCTCGCCACAGTGCAGGTCATCAAAGAAGCAGGTGCTGGTGTTTGTGGTGCACATGTGAGTGTGGCCGTCCTGCCCCGTCGCCACGGCCACATATGACTCTGCTCCGGGACTCGTGGCGAAGCTGACCGCACCCACACTGTCCTCACACCGTGTAAAGCTCTGCACATGCTCAGGGATGCAGGGACCTGAAGAGAGGGACAACTGTTTAATAATCACCCATAATACATTGTACAGAATGAGACACAAAAGTACAAATGAAACACAAACCTGTCTTGTATTGTTCGGGTATGCTCGCAGCACTGTCACATCGGTTATCTTGTGCTACTACGATGAAAGTATATACTTGTCCACAGGGTAGATCAGCCTCTATAACTGTTTCATTGGTTTGGAAAGCCGTGTTAAATCCCAGGTCTCCGGAGGCTGTCAACACGTAGAGTAATGCACCTGGAGCATCAAACCATTCCACCTTCACTGTCTGCGTAGCATTGTAGCACGACCCACTGACCGTCAGGCCTGTTGGCTGGCAGGGCTCTGGTGAAGGAGGAGTTCAACACAAATATCACTTTAGAAACCTTAGAAAAAATCTGTTGTAGCTCAGATATGGTTTGTGCTGTTAATTAACTTGTCCCAAAATGTTTTAGTACCCCAAATTTTGGAAAAATGATATGTACACGTTTAAACAATTCATTAAGTATTATTATTTACAAAGTTTAAAGTAATCTGACAAAGGTATCTTCTTTATTTATTTCATAAATAGTTTCCTTGAATAATCAGTTAATAATTTTCTTAATAAACTGCTAGAAAAAGGTGAAAAGTGCCCATCACAGTTCTCTTAACTCCAGCAGTTCAGCAGCCAGAAATCCAAAGGTTTTCAGGCTACTGTCACAGAAAAGTGCATAAAAAACTGCATATATTCAAATTTTACAAGCTATAACAAGAGATTTTCAGTGATTTTTCTTTAAAAGGCATGCAGGATTAATAGGGATTTGTATATTATTAAAATAGTTGTAAATTAATTTGGAATTGTTGAAGCTTTTGTGTCATTGACTGTTTCAGTGCAGTAGTGATTCCCTCACAGAAGGGAAAGTTTAAGAAAATTAATAATGCTGGATAAATGCATTATAAAGTAACTGCACAAATTGGCGTGACAGACGCTAACTTAATTATCTAATTATGATGCATATTTTGAAAAGATAAATGAGAATCATGGAAGTGTGAAATTCTTGAAAATGCAACTTGTAACCACTTATTTTGGTTGCATAGTTTGTATGAAATAACACTGATCTAACTAGTTACAAAGAAAAGGATGAGGGAGAAAACCAATTCCTTCTTTATGTACAGGATACCCAACAGACAGGCAAATTAATAAGTAAAGAGGGCTATTAATCCCCCCCAATCAAAAACTAAAAACCAAATCTCTCAAAGAATCCATCTGAGCAGGCAGTTTGTTCATGATAATGTCTCCTACCGGTCTGAATCTCCACAGTGCTGCTGGTTTCACTGTAGCACATGTTGCTGTATGCAGTTACAGAGAACTCATAGGTTTCGGCACAGTTCAGGTCAGAGAACAGGCAGGTGGAGTTGGTGGAGTTGCACTGCAGAGTCATTCCATTACTGCAGGTTGCAGTCGCCATGTAGAGCTCCACTCCCTCTTTCTCCTCCCAGTACAAGTTGGCGGTACTCGTCCCACACTGCAGGTCCACTCCAACATACATCGGTCTACAGGGGCCTGGATATCATGTTCAGTTCAGTATTACAAAGAAGCAACACATGATTCTAGTTGTCATTATAGAATAGATTTGGGATCAGTGGTTCCAACCCCTCTGTTGTTAGATGCTGCTCAACTCACGTGTGGTGAAGGTGACCTCAGTGTGTGTCTCAGTCTGGCAGTGGTCACCAGTGCTTGTAATTGTGATGTAGTACGTTTGTCCACAATGCAGCTCTGTCAGATCACACTGGAGATCAAGATCGTCGGCCTCACATGACGCCTGGTAACCTTCTCTTGACACAGCAGTTACCATGTAGGAGATTCCTCCCCTGGCTGAGTTCCAGGAGACCAGAGCTGTGTTGTTGTAGCAGTCCAGTTCAGCTGCCACGTTTCCGGCTGCACAGGGAGCTACAGACAGAAGGGAATGCTGGTATTAGGGGTGAAACGATTCCTCAAGTTATTCCAGTAATTTGATCAGTAAAATTTTTCGAGGCGAAATTCTCTGAATCGAGGCTTTGTTTAATCCACTACATACTAGACCCCAGGCCACTAACTAGACCAGAACCAGACTCCATCCTATACGGACCCAGACCTATAACCAATAAATTATAAGGGGATTTTAAATTTGATGGGATGCTTCTGTTTTAACCGTCGCAGCTTTTCTAGTGTTTACGGCGTTTAGCAGATCAGAGGACTGAATTATGAAGGCAGTTCAACATAGTCAGGCTTTCTCTGTGTGAGTCGACTCGACAAAAACTAAAACCTCAGTCAGACGTAACAGATATGAAGGTGGTTTTCAGCTTTCTTTGTTAACTCAAACATACATATTCACTGAGCAGAACAGTAGAGATTCTCTTAATGGAAGACTAGCTGATGTCTAGTTTGTGTTTTGCTCTTCAAGTTAACTTCTTAGGTGCCCAGATTGCTGAACTGGTTGAGCAGGTGACCCATAAACAGCGGCTTGATTCCCTGATGCCTGGGTTACATTCCAGCTCCTGGCCCTTTGCTGCAGGTCTTCCCCCTATTCTTCTCACGACTTTTTCTGTCTGTGTCTCAACTTAGCCTTGTCAAATTAAGCTAAAAATGCCCCAAAAATAACTTTAAGAAAAAATAAGTTAATTTCTTATGGGCATAGACATTCTTATACCTATTATCAGAGTAAATATAGTTAAAAAAGACTATTCAATATGTTCTTAATCCGCAGCCTGCAATTTAAGATTATTCTAGCATTTTCTAAAGTTAGAGCCCTTCTTAGAGAACTCAACTCAAGAGAGATGTACAAGACAAAATTCAGTATGTTTTCTAAAATTAATGTGGTTTATACGGAATAACCTGCCTGAGGAGATAAGGCTTGTGGAGTCAGTAATTTCTTTTAAATCACTTCTAAAAAACCCACTTTCATAGACTTGCTTTTATTTGAAGTTTACTTTTAGCTCTATTTGGTTTTAGTGTTTTATTCTGTACTATGTCCTGTTTATTTTATATGTTCTCCCTTGTTTTATTTTAATTTTAGCTGCCTGGTTCTTTGGTGTGATGTCGTCTCTCTAATTCTTTTATTCTCAAATTTTTGGACTTTTAATTTTAACCCTCAATCTTATCCTTTAATCTTCAAATTGCCTAGTTCCCTTGCTTGATATGAGTGCTAATCTAGCTAATTTTTCATTTAATGTATTGTCATTTTTACTATTTATTTTAACTGACTGCTCTGACTTGTCTCCTGTATCTTGCTTCATTGTGTGTGTTGCACGTTTTAACTGTCAAAGCACCTTGTGAATAATGTTCTTAAGGGTGTTATATAAATAAAGTTATTATTATTATTATATCATCCTAATCTAATATATCTCAACCGTGATAAAACAGTTAAAAAAACTGCAGGTATAATGGTGTAGGAAAGAGGATTCAGCATACTACTCTAATAAAATAGCCAATAAAAGCCAGTGTGTGAGTGTATCGTACCTGCAACCAGCAGAACGGTGTCAGAGACGAAGCTGTTGAGTCTCTCTGAAGCAGCAACGACATTGGTGAGGTAGGTAACTCCACAGTGGAGGCCTTCTATGTCACAGTAGGTGTTGTTAGTGAGACAGGTCAGCACGTGGCCATCGCGCCCAGCGAGCGTAACCTCGTAAGTCACAGCACCGATACTGGCCTCCCATGACACGGTTCCCTGGTTCTCCTGACAGTTAACAGTTGTCTGCACATTGTCGGGCGGGCAAGGCTCTGAGTGCAGGAAAAGAGACAGAAAAGGTTGAATGATGCAAAGTGGATTCTGGAGTTTTCTGCTTAATGAAAACTTAAATACACAATAATATCTGAGAGTTTACATTTTTTATTTTAAAAATGACATACTGAGACTCAAGGTTCTTAATTATTTGACCATTCTGGCTCTAAAAAAATCCTGTTACAATTTCTCAAACTTAGCATGATGCTCCCAAAAGTTGTTTTGTCAACCCAAAGCCTACAGATGCTCAGGTTACTATACGACAAGAGGAAAGCAACAAAACCCTGATAAAAGACAGTTTGGTATTTAAATGACTATCAACAAAGTTTATGTTGCTTCAATTGAGACGGAACCAAAAAGTAATGTCAGTGTGTTTTACCTGTCAGTATTGTGACTGCTTCAGTAGAGGTGGACACGCCTTTGCACACATGGTTGTTTGCTGTGACTTCAACACTGTACATTTGGCTACACTTCATGTTATTCAATGCACAGGAAGTGTCATTAGTAATACAGGTGGATGCGAGACCCTCATCAGTTTCTGCGTTGACCGTGTAGTATTTAGCACCAAGGGTCATGTCCCACTGCACCTGGCCGATTGTTAGGCTATATTGATAGGTGATGTGTTCAGGGATGCAAGGCGCTAAAAGAGAGGATGGAGGAAAATTTGAATGAGACACATTCTTTACATTTTTGGATAGGTAAAAAACAAAATACAGTGAAATTCAGTTGATAATTAAATCATATCATTTCTGTATGACGGGTATGTTAAATCCTTAAAATGACTAATACACTAAAAATAAGTGAGGATATGTCACAAGCAGGAAAAATATAAAGCATGGTGTTACTAAAAATAATGTCCTGTGCTTGTTTGGTAATTATGAAGATTGAAGGTAAAAGTCTATAAAATAAAAAAAAGAAATCCTCTGACTAAGTCATATTTGAGGAGTACTAAACTTAAAAACTGATGAATAAAAACAGCACTTGCGTAAACATTATAAAATACTGACATTCATGTCTAGAAAATTCTTTAAAAATTAAGATTTGGAGAGGAAAAGGGTGAAAATAGAATTATTAATAAAAAATTGTAATTTGAAAAAAAGACGTTTTAGATTTGGAAATTATTTGATAAGGTGGAAGATGCTATATATTTAATTGACTTGATAAGCCTGTAATGTGCTGCTCACCAGTGACCAGCTGTTCCATCATGTCAGCCATGCTGCTGCAGCTCTCTCCTACAGCTTTGACGGACACAGTGTAGCTCTGACCGCAGCGCAGTCCTTTCAGCTCGCAGTAGGTCATGTTCGTCTGACAGGTGACAGTGTGACCTGACGCTGTGGTGGCCGTGACCACGTACCACAGAGCTCCATAACTCAGGTACCACTCCACCAGGGCTGAGTCCATGTAGCAGTCTATCACCGCCTTGATATGTCTCGGTTTACAGGGGACTGAAAGAGGGACAAGCAAGGCAGTCAAATTTGGCGTTAAATTTCTACTTATTTAATACGTAAGTACGTAATAAAGAAAGACAAGTCTATTGAATGTCAGGTGTGTAGGATTTAGTGAACTCTAGTGGGGAAGTGGCAGATTACAACCAACTAAATACCCCTCATCTCATCCTCACCTTCCAAGCATGCCAAAGCACCTATGATAGCCACTAAAAACTGTGAAAATGCAAAAGGCGCTCCCTAGAGCAAGTGCTTGGTTTGTCTGTTCTGGGCTTCTGTAGAAACCCAGCAGTGCATCACAGCGGACCTCATGGAAGAGGACACACTCCGTCTGTGGATTTAAAGAGCTCATCCTACAGTACATTATTCTTCATCCCTGCCAATACATCCCTCTAAATCTTACAAACTGGACCCTAAATGATGATAACAATTTTACATTGTTAACATTTACACGTAAAAGCAGCACAAATACAAAATAGAGAGAGGCCTCACTTTACAGAAAATTTAAATACAAATAGCATCAGTTGATGGTGAAAAAATGTGAAAAGAAACATTTATCACACTGTGGTACACAGCAAAAGTTACAATATAAACACACATTTCCATTGAAAAACCAGTGGTTTTTACCAAGAATAAATATTGATACTATGGAACACAGAAATAGATTTTTACATAATGCATGATTTTAAAAGGCTTTCATACTGTATAAATACATGACAACAAGATATGGCAACTTCAACTTAATTTAAAGCTCACTACACTTTAGTTTATGTGACTCAGTGCATCCATTTCCTCTTCATTACTGTTTTAACATGCATTCTTAATATACCTGTCTGTCACTTTAGTCCTACCTGAAGGTGTGTCAGTCACAGGAGTAGGCGGGCTGTTGCAGTATCCATCAGAGGAGACCACAGAGACGTGGTAGATCTGACCACAGGCAAGTCCTGTCACATTGCAGGAGCCCTCTGTTGTGCCCTGACAGGTTGTACCCCGACCAGTGCTGTCCTCCAACCTGGCCAAGTAGGAATCAGCTCCTGGACTATCGGACCAGTAAATAATCAGAGAATTGGTCTCACAGTCCATCATAGAGGAGGCGTTGGCCGGAGTGCATGGCACTGGTGAGGAGACATAAAGGTGAAGGTTTAAAGTGCGGCTAAAAGAAGTTTTTATTATTTTAAAGAGTTTGAAACTGGAACTCTGGAGAATATATCTGTTGCAAAGTTAGAGCAATGTTTTTTTTACTGGGAGTTAGAGGAGAAGAGCATGACCACACTCTGTCTGCACAACATATACAGTGGTGGAAAAAAGTTTTCGGACACCCCATACATTTACATGTACATTGCATTAAGAATCCCTCTTAGGTGCACTCTTCAAGTGCCGTTTCATTTAGTACAATCACAGCCTTAATACTAAACAAATCCAAAAACTTATTGATTGGTAACATAAAAATAAGAAACTTTGAGTATTGGGTCATTTTGGTAAAATTTAGTTTTGTTAGTTTTTCTCATAAACAATAAACAAAAAGATATAATTTGTATTTGTTTGTCTGTCTAACGCAGCCACACCTTTTGACAACACAAAAACGATTTTTCCACAAAATTTCATGAATATTTGAGATTGTGTAAAATTTTAAGGGTGTTCGAAAACTTTTTTCCACCACTGCATGAAGTTGGAGCCAGCAATCAATTAGCTTAGCTTAGCATGAACACATGTGAAGGCACCTAACCTAGTTCTGTCTGAAGGCAACAAATCCCTACCAAAAATGTTGCATAAAAACTGCAATTATGTGGTTTTAAAGGAGCTTATGAACATAGACTCACCAGATTTCCTGGTCTCTGCTGCTAAATTATTAGCTACAACTTGTTTTCAAGAGATTCAACAAACTGCACGTAACTTATCTTTATATGTGCCATAAATATTTACATACATATTTTCTCATCTAGCTCTCTGCAAGGAAAAAATGCTCATATTTCCCAAAATATCAAGTAGACAAATATTCAGTGTAACAAGATTTATGAAAAACAAGTCATTTCTTTCTTTTACAAAATGAAAGTATTCCAGATTTAACCATTTCAAAGTGCATACCTGTCTTGATCATCACACTGTCACTTGGTTTGCTCTTGCATTCACTGTCCTCAGCAGTCACAGTAGCTGTATAGTACTCTCCACAGTGCAGATCTGTCAGATCACACTGGTTCTCATGCGAACTACACTCGTGCATGTGGCCATCATCAGCCACTGCTTTCACCCTGTAGAGCTGCCCTCCATTGCTGTTGCTCCAAGACATGGAGGCCACATTGTTGCTGCAGCTCAGATTGGCTTTTAGGTCCTCAGGAACACATGGAGCTGAAGAGGAGATACATTTAGTTCTGCATTTGTTTTTCATTTCAGCCATTTCATCTGAAATTCTGGACACTGTAGCTATAATAATTTTATTCTCAGTTCTCAATTATTTAATAGTTTCTAAAATAGCTGAATGTGTACTGTAATGTATGTATCGTACCCGTCCTGGTGATGAGGCTTTCACTCTCTGAACTATTGCAGGTTCGTCCCTCAGCTGTGACATGCAGGATGTACATTCCTCCACATGGCAGATCTGTGATATTACAGCCAGAGCCCGATGTGGTGCAGCAGGTGGTATCACTTCCAGAGACCTCCTCCAGCGTGGCAGTGTACGTTATCGCACCGGGAACATCCGACCAGGTGACGGATATTGTTCCGTTCTCACAGTCCACAGATTCTCTAATGTTTATAGGAGGACAGGGAGCTGTGGAGAGAGCAATGCTTTGAGGTACAATTTAAAAAGAGCCGATTGAACATGTGTCCTAAAAATTTCTATTTATCACTACAAAAACAAAATAACAAACACATCCCCTTATTTATGCATGAATTAGAGGAAGGTACAAAACAACACACGAAGCTGTAAATACCGAAAAACATAAGGTGATAACTAGTAAGAAAAAAAGAACACAGCTCACATAAAAACCCTCATGACCAAGAAAAACTATTCTAAACTAAATTAAAAACCAAACAATTCTCTAAAAATACCAAACTTGGCTGTGTTTTCTATTAGAACAGACAATGCATCCTAAAAGTAGCTGATTTCTCGACCGATCCTACAGATCGAAAAAGAAAAGAGTGAATCTGAGGTACATTGTTACTATGAATGAATGTAACATATTTTAGGTTCTTCAGATGAAACTGAAGTTGATGCAGTTAAACAGTCATTGAAGTCAAATATGAAGGAAGTAAGAAGCTCTCGAAAAAATAGCCTATTTATTCATTAAAACATGTCATTTCAAATTAATTAAAATATGGAATTCAGATCACATCATAAAATAATTCAGTCAAATAAGTAAATAGATGTGAATTTTAATACAGTGCAGGTTTGTTAATTTTTATTCTTGAGGATCAGTTTTCGTTGTCAGCAAGCGCCCTTTGAATATTGTTTTAAAATAATTTTAACAAAGCAAAATGTATTTGTAAATATTGAGTCAATTTACAACCACAGTGCAGTTGGACATTGACAATATTACAATAGCACGAAAAATGTGTTTAAAAATTATTCCCTGGTTGACTGTTATTGACATTAGAATTTTTATCTCCACATTCATTGTTTTTTTTTCATTTACCTGTCTCAGTTGTGATGGCGTTGCTCGGTGCACTGGTGCACTGTTGGTCCTGAGCCTTCAGGGTGAAGGTGAGATTCTTGCTGCACATCAGCGGTGGCAGAGCACACATCCAGTCTGATGTGGAGTTACACTCGAATGTCTGGACGTTACCCTGGCTGTCTGTCGCCATAACAATGTAGTCTTTAGCCCCGGCAGAGTAATTATACATCACCCATGCAGAGTTTGCCAAGCAGTCGATCTCCACGTCTGACAGGTGAGGTACACAGGGAACTGGAGAGGAAATCAGAAAATGAGTTCCATATAGACCTCACAGTCTTTGAGTGAACAGATTATATAACTGGAAACTGTAAAGTTAAAAAAAAAAAAGAAGTTCAACATTTTTGGATATATTATTAGAAAGTTAGATGGGAAGATGGATACACTTTCACAAACAAGCACAAGCTGCTCCCATAGTAGGTAGCCTACATGGAGAAAAACAGAGACAAGTGCTGAATATATTACATATATTTGTCAATAATGACAAATTTGGAATTGCTGGTATAAATTTGCAGGTTTTGTTTAAAGAAAAATGACCTTATACCTTCACAGTGACATTTATTAATCTTCAATATTGTCAGAAGGTTGTAGGAGTGCATTAAACCTCTACAAATTAATTGTTAAAATTCTTTTCATTTTTCAGAACATCAAGAAATTATTGGCAACTCTGTGTTTGGGTAACACGTTCTGTTAAGATATTGACTGTGCATTTAAACAGCTGCTTAGTAAGAATGTTGGGTAGACGAAGAGTTACTTCAACAGTTCCTGCCACTGTGTATGAATTGTTAATCGTGAACTGCAGTTATATCAGGGGTTAATTTTAAGCTAAAATTACAAAAAATGAAAAATCTTTACATTGTGACAAATATTCTCAAATGAACAGGAGGTGAAAATACAGGTGACAAGGCACATGAATGCTGCATGAAAGACATACAGATGCATTAAGATATGTAAAATAAAACGCACACAAGGCAGTATAAAAAGACGTAAACAGTGTTTCAAGAAGTTAAAATATAACAGATGATTAAACAAATATAAATGAGTGTCAAAGAACAGTACGTCTCCCTCTTCATTTTAGTAAGATATAAGTATTTCTTGCCTGTCATGATCATTTTTGTTTGGCTGTCTCTGCCAACACAATCGCCTCTGGACGGTGTGATGGTGACATTGTACTCTGTCCCACACTTCAGTGTGCTAAGAGTACAGCCGCTGTTTGTATCACTGCAGTTGTGTCTGTAACCCATGGCATCGATGGCAAACACTGTGTACATAACCCCTGGCATGCTGTTGTTCCAGGTGACAGATACATCTCCGCTGCTGCAGTTCACCACAGGATGGAATGATGGGAGAGGGCAGGGAGCTGAAGGGGAAGGGATGGTGAGATTAAGATAAAAACAATGATGATGAGACAAAAGTAAACCAATTGTCACATAAAAAAACAAGAAAAGCACTCAGAGAGTGCAGTACTCCACCAAGGCTGCTCAGTCTTTGTATCCGACAGATGAAATCATTAATAAAACATAGACTTGTGCTGAGCACAGGCGTATGTTATGCATGTGTACGTTCAGTACAGATACTGAATCGCATGACCTATATAAACCTAAATAAGTGGCGGGAATTGATGGGACTCGGAAACACCCACACAATTTAATCAACTGTTCCTTGTATCATTTCCGACGGATAAGTCCTGATAAGTCTGCAGCGATTCATTTGTAGTCGGATCGCAATCGTGTGATCGTCAGCAGGCAGCTGACGTAGTGTTCACTTGTCATGGACAGAGAAATCTTTAACAAATCCGTGGATCCAGACTATAAGCCACATCACTGTCAAAATCTAATCAGGTGGTCCTTTTGTCATTTCTGACCTTCCCTGAAAATTTTATCCAAATCCGTTAGTCCACTTTTGAGTATTGTTACGTACAGACAGACGGACAGACAAACGTATGTCGACTGTCACATAACTCCGCCGTGTTCCTTGGTGGAGTAAATATCATGAATATCAAACACATATCTTCAAAAAGTCTCATGGTCTGCTGGTTTTCTAAAGGTCAAGACAGACTCTTTGACTTTCAGTCTTCTGGATGAACTCACAAATGTATGGTGATCAAAAACATGCTACTTTTTGTTTTCAGTGTTGTCACACAGCAGCCCCAGCTATACCTGTCTATGCTGCTATGTACATGTAATCAGATGCACTATAACTACCAACTGGAGCTTCTCCCTTACCTGAGGAGATCTGCTTTACAGGGCTGTGGGAGCTGTTGCAGTTCTCATCTTGAGCCACCACTGTAACGTTGTAGGTCAGCCCACACTGCAAGTTGCGTACTACGCAGTGGTGCTTATTTGTAGTGCAGATGCTGACGTGACCTCTGCTGCTCATCACTGAGGCGCGGAACTTTAGGTAGTGACCAGTCGACTGCCAGGTAACATTGAGGACACCAGACAGACAGTCAAGATGGTTCTGTACGTTCTCTGGTACACAAGGTGCTGGAGAGAGAGCAAAGAGAGCGGTTGGAGACAACTTTACTGTGACTGTGCAGTGATAGTAAGGAAGATGGTATGAAAGGAACTGGACACAGTATAATGACAGCATATACTGCCAGGAAACTATGTATCACACCACCAAAAAAAAAAAAAGAAAAAAAAGTGAATTTGGACTTGTGTTTCATTCCATTTGATTAGTGTTGCCTGTTTGTGACATTACAGTGTTTATATATTTTAGGAAAATATCAATTAATAAAGCCATGAAAAATTGTAAATTCTATGCAGATGTTTGGAAATACACACAACTCTACAAATGTATCGAAAAGTCCGTGATTCCCTGCGTGTAGAGATTGGAATGAGGCCACAGTCTTGTCTCTCCCTCCTTTAGCTGTCAGCTTCCCATCTATCTGGTAACCTTCCCTGTGTTTCCTGCCTATGTAAATGACCAGGAGTACTTCAGTCATACCTTCCAATTCTTTTGTGCCTTATTCAGTTTTTACTCTTGTTCTGGTATTTTGTATTGTAAGGGCAGACAGCACAAGAATAAAACAGAAATGTGTAAAATCTGAATGAGAAAATTCAATAAATTTATAAACAAAAATCCAGGTCTTAGTTTGATCTTGTTAAATAGACTGTAGTACTATTAATCTAATTACAAATTCATCTGTCACCCAATAAATGGTACCAGAATGAGATCTTGTTTTTGGTGAAACTTCTATGTTCATTGACTCAGTTCTACACCTCATTTTAAGACCTGACAAGGATTGCTTTCCCACACATTTATATGTATGAAGGCTAAATATAAAAAACTGCAAAAACAATGTGTGTATTTTCTAAAATACTGGAATTATAATACAAGTTTTTATGTGAATATAGCATCCAATTATTCTGATGTAATAAATAGAGTATACTGAAATGTATGGCAGTATGTGCTACTGTATGTCTCTTTTCAGATACCTGAAGAAGCAAAGTAAATAAAATAAAAATATCTCACGATCAAGTTGTTACTCATAAACAGTAATTGTGAAATTAAATACATTATAACTGCTGAAGCAATCCGTATTCAACCCCTTTCCTTTGAGAATAAATATTATATTCTGCTTTTCACAGTGAAAATCCATTTTCAATTGATCGATACCTACCGGTGCGAATCATTTTCATTTCACTCTTGGCTCCTGTGCACATTTCATCAATACCAACAACGTAGACCTTGTACTCCTGTCCACAGAGCAGACCAGACATGTCGCAGCTGGTGCCGGTAGTGTTACAGGTCCACCGGTCGCCCTGCGCATTTTCCACCACAGTCATGTAGGAGACGGAGCCCTGCGAGGCGTCCCATGACACCGAGATGTTGTTTGATTCACAGGAAGAGTTGATCTTCAGCTGGGTGGGAGGACAGGGAGCTGGAGGGAAAAGAAGAACAGTGTGTCAGGTCATTTACAGGCATCATTAGGGGCATACAAAGAGTAAAATACACCTTGGCTTTATTTTTAGACATAAGTGCTGATTTTTTAAATTAAATGGGATTGAATAACTGTTGGCACTGCTTTTAAATTATTTTCACTACTTTTCTTTGTTGTCAGTTTTACAGCTTGCAGCTTAATACAATAATAAAAAAACTCCTACCTGATAAGCGGAATTTTGACACTGATCAGCAAGCTGGCATTGCAGCTGAAACAGTTATCTATAGCTGTGAAATAGTTTTATTTCTGGATAGATTAAATAAATTGATATGAGGTGGGACAAGAGTGGCTGCAGTAGTTTATACATATAAATTATAGTTTGGATAGCTATCTAAAAGTTCTGTATAAACAGATGAAGGATTCACCATGTTTAAAGTAATGATTTTAAATGACTGAAATAAATGTAATACACATAGCTGCAATAATTTACTAACCTAAAGTAAGAGACGGTGTTAAGTGTGTGAAAATATGACTTCTTACGACTGCAAATTTTGCCACTGTACAGTAGCAATGCCAGTTTTCATGACCCAATTCAGCTAGATTAAAATATGAAATAAAAACTTTAGCAACATGAAATGAAGGTTATTTTAATTCATTCTCATTAATCTCTTGGTTGTTTTACATATCAGCTATATCTTAACTCAAAACTAGGGCTGTCAAAATGAACGCAGATTAATTCATCATCATGATTAATATGATTAAAAATTTTAATGCAGTTAATGCATCTGCAGCACAGAATGAATCCCTGGAACATCTCTGGCAACGCATTTCGTCACGCATGTGCAAATGGGCAGTTGAGCCGACCGGTAGTGGCAGAACCATAGGCCGTTTCTCAATATGTGTACTTGTCCATACTTGCGTTCTCGCATACTTTTGAAACGTCATCAGTCGGAGACCAAGTACTGTTCCAATTCAAAGTACGCATCTGGCCGAGAACGGATGAAAAACCCGGATGTGTTCTCACTCCGCCCACATTATCGAGGATGCATCAGACCAAACTTGTGTGAACTCGGGGCAGCTAAATAACCCATAATGCATTTCAGAATAAATAGTGCAAATGGCACACATATTGTTTAAAGGTGAATCAATGTCCTTTTTCCATGTCTTTTCTGATTGGTTGCTAAACAATATATCTGCACCATGTTGCAGTCAGATGGAGTACCTAGTATGACCTACTGGCCTTTTTTAGTATTACTATAATCTGAAGTTTGAGTTTGTGAAGGCAGATATCTTAGTTTCTTATTAGTTAACGAGATTGTACCCCGACCCCACCCAAAAGCAAAAAAGTTCAGGCTCAGGAATATTTTTCACTTTAAGCCCTGTAAACAGCACATTGGCCCTCTCAGTGGGAAGTCTGAAAACAAAAAACCAAGATGGAACAGTCGACCGACATACAGTAATATGCACACTCTGCAGGAATGAGTTTTCTTTTCACCGGAGCACAGGTGTTGAATAAACACCATAAGTGCATATATATTCCCTTCTTTCTTGAGTCTGTTTGCTCATGCAAAATGAAACGTGACTAATAAGGATTAAAAACAAATTATGTTCAATCGTGATGAATTGAAATTAATCCACACCAACTCTGTGATTAATCTGATTAAACATTTTAATTGTTTTACAGCACTACTCAAAACATAATGAACCTACCCGTGTTGACTCTGTCAAAATAATGAGCAGGACTGGGGCAGGTCAGTCCCTGTCCAGAGACCCTCACTGTGTAGCTTTGTCCACAGTGCAGAGAGGTGATATTGCAGGTGGATCCATTAGTTGTGCAGGTCCAGTGGTGTGCAATGGCAAAGGAATCCGCTGAGGCGTTATAGTAGAGGATGCCGCTTCCAGGAGTCCAAGAAACCTCAACTGTGTTGGTGGAACAGTGTAGTTTTGTCTTTAGATCAGTCTGTGGACAAGGACCTAAAGGGATAGAGAAGGGAAAGTAGATGTACAGGGAGAGAGAAGGACATGTTGGTATTCACTGTGGAAAATACATTTTATTACAATATTCTATTAATGAATTGTAAACGTAATTTTTAACCATTTGCCTAGACTTTCTAATGCACCCTGAGATGAAAACTATGTCAAGTGTGGGTAATTTCACTGATATCTATTGTAATCTAAATGGCTTTTATGAGAACTTTGCACCACCTAGTGACAGCAATAAAAACTACAAAATAAGCCATTTTTGAAAAGTTTCAATTCATCATTCAAAGGGTAAAGGTTTCTGCCTATTTTTTTTTTTTTTTTTACTTATTTACTGTTAGTTTTGCATTTAATATCAAATAAACCAAGGAAATGTTTGTGCAAAATAAATTCCTCTTAGGAAAACAACAGATCAACTAGCCTGGATAAGTTGGTCTAGCTAGTGTTTTTATTTAGTCTATTGAAAACTATTGATTTTTCATTTTTAAAAAGATGCCCATCTTCTCTATTGTCTGACATACTTCTCGTATTTTTTCTAGCAAAAATATTAACTTAACTATTAGCTTAGCTGCTAATATCAACAAAAGACAAGCTAGAGCTTTTAGTTAGCGCTAGTTATTATAGATATTTAACGGACCTACTGGCTAACGTACTGTTCCGGTGGAAGGAACCATGTAGCCTAAACAGAGAGGGGTGTTTCTGTGGGCTAGTCAGACTTAGCTATGAATGTATAAACACGCAGAAAAGCTTTTGGTTTGTAAATTTGACTTTGTTCTTACTTATTGGGATGACTACCTTCAAGACCTTGAAATTTTTGTACGTGAGAAGATAAGGTCGTTTTCGTAACTGTGTTAAACAGCTTGTCGGGCTGTATTTTGTTACCTGTGGACTCTGTGATGGTCTTGCTGTCCAAGCTGTCGCAGGTGTCATGGCGGGCCACCACTGTGAAGTTGTAGTCCTGCCCACACGCCAGGGCCGGGAAAGCGCAGGTGGTGTCGCTACCGTCCCAATGATCGTTGTGACCGAGACTGCCCCGAGCATAGACGGTGTAAGATGTGGCACCAAGTGATCCGTCCCACGTAACCGACGTGATACCAGAGCCACAGTCCACCCGTGCTGTGGGTTGTGTGGGGACACATGGAGCTGGAGGGGAACAGTCAGGTGAGTGAGTGGTTTGTTGTGACAGTTGTTTCCGGCACCACACAGGCTTAAAATGCACTACAATGCCCCCTTTAAAAAGGAACCCCATTATGAATTATATATTACACTTAAGTAAATCAATATTTATGTAAAAGTTTGACTGCACAATTAAGTATTTATATTTCTCAGTATAGCACCTGGATGCTTGATTATGATTGTGTGTACAAATTTATTGTTGTGCATTTTAATTTACATTAACAACCTAAAAAGCAGCACCTTGTGTAGACTGCAAATAATTACTTTCCTAACCAAGTTTATGAAATGGAGGATCGTTTTTATGTTTAAATAATTACTTATAAGTACTGTAGTTTGCATTTTTGTGATTCTTAAAACTATGCTATTGTTCAGTGTTTATCAACCGTATTCACATTTAAAATAAAGCTTTCTTTAAAACAAAAAATGTCATTTAATGCAAGTAGAAATACTCATGCTAAAATAGATTATTTACAATAGAATCTATAAAATCCCAGACTCCAGAGACACGCAGGTTAAGTTGCCTGGTGACAGTAAATTCTCCGCAGGTGTGAATGTGAACGTGAATGGTTATCTGTTTAGATGTCAGCCCTGTGATTACTATTCCTTGCAGGTATAGTTAAAGGATGGATGTTTTCATTTGTGCCACATTGTAGACCAGTTCATCTGTTACTAAATGTGTTTGGAAAATCACATTTAAACCTGTGGAAACGTCACTAATCAGTAGCCGTGTAACTAATACTACGATTCTGAGCAGCTCGCTGTACTTCTGCTAAATTAAAGTACCTGTCTTGAGCGGGTCGGCCAAAGCTGGTTCACTTCTGCACGTCTCTGTGAAGCCGACCACACTGACGATGTATGTCCGTCCACATTCCAGCTGGTCGAAGGTGCAGTTGGAGCTGTTGGAGTTGCAGGTGAACATGGTTTCGCTGCTGTCCACCGCTAACACCTGCTGGCTCTGGTCTGGGCCTGAGTTTTGCCAGGTGACCAACGCCACGTTAGTGCTGCACTGCAAATCCACCATCACCATGTCTGGTTTACAGGGGGCTGGTGATGAAGAGGAGGATAAATTGGAGAGGTGGGGTGTTATAGTTATTAAAAGTAATGACAAGAAAGGCCTTAAAAACAGAATTTAAAATGATTAATGTTCTTGTTCAACCATTTGCAGAGGAAAACACCATTTAAATGATTCCTTTTTGACAATAATCAAGACATGCAAGAATATTAGTTTCTGATTGAATTCTATTTCAAAGAATAGTTAAAGCACATAGCCCAAATATAACCACAATTTGTTGTATTTACATGATTTTGTAAGGACGATAAAACTAAATATGAAATGTCAATTACTGAGCTGTCAAGTGATGGTAGGTGGGTTTTATGATTCCAGCAGTTTCTGCCTGTTTCCACTCTTTGTGCTAAACTAAACTTAGCAGATGGCTGTTGCTTCATATTTATCAGACACTAGCATATTAGCTTGCTTGGTCTCTGGAACAATCCCAGAGCAAGAAAGCAAATATACATCATGCCCTGGTGGCTTCATGGTTTCAGGTAAATACTATGTAACCACAACATCCACAGGACTTTAGTTGTATGTATACGCCCCACTACGTCTCGCTGTTTAACACTGCTTTTATTCCATCTCTACTCTGACTGTTAGATTACATTTAAAAAGAAAATTATTCTGCAGTTTTCCAAAAATTTCAAACAATTCCTTGACTCCTGAAAATACAGATGCATATTGCATTTTACAGTGCATCAAGAAAAATGACACCATCTGATTTGCAGTGTAATGAAACAGGTTGATATATCATTCTATGTGCCTATAATACCTGCAGACACTTTCCTTTTCACTGATGGCCGT
The DNA here is from genome assembly GCF_022539595.1 of Amphiprion ocellaris. Classification (NCBI taxonomy): domain Eukaryota; kingdom Metazoa; phylum Chordata; class Actinopteri; family Pomacentridae; genus Amphiprion; species Amphiprion ocellaris. The sequence continues at coordinate 17,559,845 of NC_072767.1, read as the reverse complement.
GTGCACTCAAATCAGCAACTTCACCTTCCTGTTAGTAATTATTCTGTTTGTTGTGCAGTAATTGAAGGGAAAACCGCCATTGAACGTTTGCTACCTGACTGCAGCTTGTAGTTGGAGCCACTGATGGTGCCACAATTGACCGACGACATCGTGACGACGATGCTGTAAATGAGGCCACATTTTAGGTTGTTTATGGTGCAGTTAGTGCTCGCGCTGTCACAAGTCTCACGTGACCCGTCACTGCCGATGGCGATTGCAGTGTACATGCCACCATCGTCAAGGGTCCTCCACTGCACCGCAAAGGAGTTGGCGTTGCAGTCCAGCTGTGCCTGCACACTGTCAGGCAGACATGGAGCTGTTGGAGGAGAAAAGAAATAATTGAGCGTTATTAGCTTTGAATGGCAAAACAGAAAGACACATTGAGAGCAGGTAAGGTGTCATTTACCTGAGTCAAAAGCTAAAGAGGCTGAAGCGCTGCTGTTGCATGTTGCACTGGAAGCAACCACGACTGCTGTGTACTGATGCCCACATTCCACGTGCACTGAGCAGGTTGTTGTGTTGGACGAACAGGAAGCTACGTCTCCGTGGTCACCGGTCACTGTGACTGTGTAGGAGATGGCGAGTGCACTCGGTGCCCAGGTGAACACTGCCATGTTGGTGGCACATTCAGTTTTGACAGTCAGGTTGGTTGGAGGACACGGAGCTGGAAGAGGAGAGAATAAGAACAAATCGTGATGGGACAACAAACAAAATCAGCTGCATTATTATTAGTACAGATCAAGCTGGAGAAAGTTACTGCAAATTGTACAAGACGGAAGATGAAAGATTTTCAAAGATACAGACATAAATAAGGACTACTAATAATGAGCTGGAATTTAAAATATAGTGAACTACTATCAATTAGATAAAAGGTTCTAATGCATAATTTTGATGAATAAAAAAAAACATGGAAGAAAAATATATAATTTTCAAGTGATCACATGGAAAGATTTTAAATGTTTTTCATATTGGCCAGAGCAGATTTTGACTTGTGTCCTGCAGTAGTGCAGCTGAGGACATTATGAATATTAATGCTAATAATTAAAATGTTTAAATAGCTTGCATTTGACATGTGATTAAATAAAGGTAGTGGCAGTTATACAATATTTTCTACATTCTTTGACAATGCTTCGAAACCATATGTAGACCATAATGCAGTGAGGCAAAATTTACTATAAAACATTACCCTGAAATGAATAAATATTGTATTCCCATCAAACAGGAAGATTACTTGTTTGTCATGTAACTATCCACTTATGAACTTAAGTAACAACAAGATAATGTCAAACGACCTGAAACATTAGTTATTTAATTAAATAACTAGCTGACAAATATGCTGATTATTAATTCATTAAGTCATTTTTGAACTAAACAGTCTAAGAATTATAGTGTGTATTGCTTCTTAAATGTGATAGAATCTTGAGAAAATTGAGAAAATAATTATTTAGCTTAGCTCAGAAGGACCAATAACTGTTGGTACTGTCAGAATAACTTTTGTCACTGTAGCAGCTCTGGGTTTCTACTGGTGATCAACAGTTCTATGACCAACGTTAACCTGTTTCAGTTTGTATCTGTTGGCTGAAGATGCTGGAGCACTCAGAGTCCCTGGCAGCGACTTTGATAGAATAACGTTGGCCACACTGCAGCCCACTGATCACATGGGATGTCTGCGTAGTGGAGACGTTTGCAACGGGCCCACTGTCTTCTTTGGAGTAGATGAAGTAGTCGACTCCGCTTTCTGGACTTGGCTCCCAGCCCACTGTGATGTCATTACTGGTGCAGTTTGTCACTCCAGTCACATTAGTGGGAGGACAGATGACTGAGGACAAGAGAGACACAGAGACGGTGTTGTCAATGAACTGGTTTGAATAAAGATTTTTGCTAATTAAAACCAACATACCAACCAATAACGAATATTATTAGGGCCCTATGATTATTACACTGCTTTGGAAAACATTATGTACAACATTAATTACAGATTAAAATTCTTAAATGAATTCCTCAATACTTTGGGAATTACAGTCATACTACTTTACTGTTTATGAAGCTCTATTCAGACATGAAATATGGAAACATTGTTGGATTCATCAGTCTGGTACAGTGACAGCATTCTATTTGTATAGTAATATAGAGCTTAAGCCAAGGGGTGTTTAACTCAGCATAAAAACAGGAAACAGGGAAAACAACCACAACTCAGGAGTGTTCTGCATTATTCCTAGACTGTTAACATGTTTCCAACCATGCAGTCACACCTGATAATTAGCCTATATTAGCTTCTTTTGTTGTGTTACATATCTGTAATAGTTTGTTATAGACAAATGCTGTAGTATTTGCTACACTTAAACTGACTGTATAATTGTAAAAAGTAATTAAGAGGATGTGTAGGGTTATGGTTAAGATTTAAGTTACAAACATTATTGTGATAATGATAATGTTGGTAATTGCATCAACTTATTACTGTGTGAACTTTAAACCCAAATTTCTGCATTAGTTGATTCAAGTTCAGGGAACGAATCCTCACTCCTCCTTACTGAACACTGGAGCAACTTTATTTTTAAAAAAATCGTCCAGCTTGAAAACTGTTCTTCATAATTATGGCAAATGAAGTACATAACAAGTTACTTTTAACATCATCGAAATACTGCTTGAAGCAGCTTAATTTCTGTGAACAATAAACATATAATGTTGTGTTTAAGCTACCGATCACTAATTACGTTGTAATTAATAATATCTTTAAATGGGGAAGAAACTGCCCTAACACAATGTAGTTTCTTAGTCAAAAAGATTAATGCAAGAGGTTGCATTAATTATTTTTGTTGAGTCCAAACATTATTTTCAGTAACAGCTGTAAGCAGCAGTGATGGGGGCTTTGCAGCCATTCAGAGGGAGGTATTACAACTGTCAGGATTTCACAATATCTCTGACTTATAACAATAATAACAGAAGCTTTGTATTAGTGTAAGGCTACTGCACAGAATTTGCTGGGCAGATGGAGGAGCTGTAAAGAAACAGCACATAAGTCCATCTGAACCCATCATTTGTGTTTGGGTGTAGATTAGAAAAACATTGCATTTAATGAAGTTAAAAGAGCTTAGGAGGTGTTTGTTTGAACACTAAAAAGAGTCATGCTGGCTGTTTCCTTCAGCTTCCAGTCATAAAGCCCGCTGTGAGTAGTATCAAAAACATCAAACCAATCCTTTAGTTTCTGTATTTCAGTGCTCTGACCTGATTGGAAAGTGTACGGCATGCTGGGTTCACTCCTGCAGCCTCTCTCTATGGTGACCACGCTGATGCTGACCGTCTTGCCGCAGTAGAGGTCAGTGAGGGAGCAGTTTGTTCCGCTGGAGGAGCATCTGTGGTCATGTTGGTCCATGACAGAAGGCACAGCTGTGGCCTCATACATATCAGCCATCGGGGCAGCGGTCCAGGTCACGTGTCCGACGTTACCGACACACTGCAGAGTGGCGTGGACGTCGGTGGGAGGACAGGGACCTGCAAGAAAGATGGCAGAAAGAGTTTATGGGAAGAGGGTTCAGAGGAGAGTGAAGAAAAATGAACATGCAGGCAATATCTGGGTGTGCATATGAATCCCTTTCTGCACCAATCCAGCCGTGTGTTGGTGTCTACAATTTGTTTAGATGTAAAACAAGCTTGTCATGACCAAAGTGAAGATCTGTATCAAATAAATGTAGCCTTCGGGATTTGTAGAGGCTTATTACCTATGCTTGGGGTTTGGGGTCACTTAAAAATGTCCTTATTTTTGAAAGAAAAGCTGTTTTTTCTCAATGAAGATAACATTAAATGAATCAGAAATCCAGTCCAGACATTGATAATGTGGTAAATGACTATTCTAGCTGGAAACAGCTGATTTTTAATAGAATATCTACATAGAGGTACAGAGGAACATTTCCAGCAACCATCACTCCTGTGTTCTAATGCTACATTGTGTTAGTTAATGGTGTTGAAAGACTAATTGATGATTAGAAAACCCTTGTGCAGTTAACACATGAATAAAAGTGTGAGCTTTCATGGAAAACATGAAATTGCCTGAGTGACCCCAAACTTTTCAACGATAGTGTATATTTACAAGATTTGCTGTGTATCAAATAAAATAGCTCCCTTCTGTTCCTGCCAAGTGTACCAGATGTACATTTAATGCCATTCAAAAGCACATAAAATAATTTTTCTTCAGTTTAAGCCATTAACTGCAGGACTGATGGTTACATGAGATGTTATTAAGCATTTATGAAATCCGGTGGAAACTTCTACTGTAAGAAACGGTAAAAATAGCAAATTTTGTAAGTGTAACAACTACTTTATTATATTTACACTCAAAATCAACTATATGACACACATTAGATATAAAATTAGAGCCTCTAGTGGTAGGTGGATGAAATGCACCAACATTTAGTCATGATAACTGGCCTAACGAGAACACCGGCACACTATTGTCAAAGGCCTTTATTGTTATTTTTCTTCTCTGTATTTGTTACATTTACTTTGATAAAAAGGCAGTATTAATAATATATTCTATATTATATGTGAATATATAAAATGACAATGGGTATTTTATTGAGGATGAAGTCAATCAGTGCGTTTTTAAAGTTCCTTCTCACCTGCAGTGTATGCGTGTGTGCTGCTCTCATCGCCTTGGCACCACTTAGAGGAGGGGGTGACGGTGATGAAGTAGACCTGAGCGCAGTGCATGTTGGGTAGAGGACAACTTGTGCCGTTTGTGGTGCACTGCTTGACGTCGCCGTCTCTGCCTCTTGCCATCACAGTGTAGGACACTGCTCCGGGACTGTGCTGCCAGCTCACCGCCGCTGTGTTGTTGTCACACACCAGGTATGTGCTGACATTCTTGGGAGCACAGGGGGCTGATGGGAAAATGAAGGAGAAACAGCGTTAGTCGTATGGTGATTACAGGAAGTCACAATAAGCATTTAATTAATCCTGTAAAATCCAAATGTAGAAATAAATCGGGGGAAAAAATTCACCCCTCAGATATAGGAAGCCTCTAATGTAGAAATTAGAGGGTTTTCAATGTTTTTACATTTGAGAAGTACATTTAGGGAATTGTAATATTGTAAAGTTGACCTCAGTTGGGAACAGAATTTCTGCACTTCTATTCACATGGTCTGAACAAATAAACAGGGCCATTTAGAGATTCTTTGTTACCTTTGTAGCCCCTAACAGTATGTATCATGGATAATAATGTGTCTTCATCCCAGAACACTTAACATGGCCGTGCCAAAGACAGTTGTTTTCCTCTGAAAACTGTCAATTTTGTCTGGTTCCACCTCAAAATCACAATTGCTGCTCATTCCTTGTTTGAGGATCAAACTGGCTGTTGGACAGGCATTATGCAAATGTGTTACATGCTGACATAGACAAGTAACAGAAGAAAAGACTGGACTTAAAATGAGGCATTTCAGACAGATAATTAACTTGCTTTAATACTAATAATTATAATAATACCTTTAATTTATAATGCACTTTACATATAAAATCTCAAAGTGCTTTGTTGTGGACTTGGGACTTCGTAAGTTTGCTGACCTTTCATATGCATAAAATAGCTATAATACACTAAAAAAAAACCCCAGAAAGCATAACATGGGCTCTTTAATTATGTCCCTACATACATAAGTGAAGGGAGACCAAAGGATGCAGAAATGGTGAAAAACACACATACTAAGGCAAAGATATCAACATGTATTGCTTCGATTCAATAAGGTCAGATTTGTAGTCAAAAAATAAACTAATCTTCCAAGCATTTTAATTCTATCTACTAAGCGAGATGGAGAGTAAACCCACAGAGCCTTCAGGTGACGCTCCCTTCACCTGTATCTACACCTCGTAGACCGTCCACCTCTTACCGGTCTGTATCTGGGTCACACCCGGCTTGCTGCTGTCGCAGTGATCAGCCACCGCTGTCACTTCTACTTCATACAGCTGACCACAGAGCAGCGAGGGCAGGGAACAGTCGGTCTGCTGGGCGTGGCAGGAGGCCGTGTGGTTCCCAGAGTGGGCGTAGACGTGGAAACTCTTCCTGCCCAGAGTCTCATCCCAGCTCACAAAGGCGATGCCAGTTCCACAGGAGTATGTGTGGTCCACGTTGGCAGGCGTACAGGGGGCTGTGTGGGAGAGATGTACAGTCAGTTTATGAACATGCTACCTAAACCTTAGTTTATCCTGAGCTCTGCAGTAGCAGGGATGTCCTCGCTTTCTACTGATGTATTGACATTTGGTCCTCAGTGGAAAGAAAAACGTCCTTCTCTGAATAGCAACTATCCAATCATAGTCTAGTGACTATCCAGGCACAGCAGGGTAACCGAGCTTTGGATATCATTTGCTGTGTTTTGTGAAACACACTGATAAGTTCTCATCCTGAAAGTTGCTCTCTTATGCTTAATAAAATTCCAATAAGTCTGTAAGCTTAGCAGCCACACAAGGAAATAACAGTCTGATGTTATTTGTCCTAGTCTTTATCATATTTATACTACTGTCTATTTCTGCATTGCAATACAGGAATAATGCTCCTTAATCTCCATGTCTTTTACATGGATTGTCACTTGATGAGGATGCAAACTTTAGCGTGCAATTTTAGCCTCAGTTTTTAGCACATTTGCTCATTTGTGCATATTTGAGAGACTTTTACCGTATTTTCATTTTAGTATTCGCCAGCTGCAAAGTTGCAATTTGTCCGCTGTCAAATGAGCCTGCAAAATGAACTGGTTAACACCACGAACTAAATACAAAATACTGAACTTAACACATACCTGTGACAATCTGAAAATCAGAGCTGGGTTTGCTCAAACACTGGACTCCATGTGCCACAGCGTGGGCGGTGTAGGTGTGTCCACACTTCAATTTGTCCATTACACAGCTGTTGTTGATGGAGGAGCTGCAGGACTGCGAGTCTCCCAGGGTGGAGGTTGCAGTGACTGTGACATTCATGGCATCCTCATCCTTATCCCAGCTGACCCAGGCGTGGTTGGAGGCACAATCGAGCGAGTGGTTGTGGATCATCGGAGCACATGGGGCTGGACACAATAAGTCAATATTTAAGCACATCTTTTTTAGAATTGTATTCATGGCAGTACAGAGATTACTTAGACTTATGTTTTAGGAAATATACATATTTAATTATATAATTAAAAAAATAGAATTATATATTCTTAAAATGATTATTTATCTGAATTTATCAGACATTAAAACCAAAGAAATGAAAGATTTTTAGAGATTTTCAGAAGTTGTTTGGGGTGTGTGTTTAGCGCATTTGTTTTGTCCATGTTTTTAAAATCCTGACTGACCTCCACACATGAATACACACTTGCACAGCTGAATTCACTGTTTTCAACACATAAACCACTTTTGCTCTTAACTGTCTTAAAATGAGTTACTGAGTTTAACCTACAATCATCTTCATTGTGCTTCTAAGTAAACTAAAAAACAGAATCTGCTCTCTACCGGTTGTTAGATTGGTTCTGGCGAGGAGGGAGCTGTTGCACTTTCCATCTCCTGCCAGCACCGTCACAGTGTAGTCCTCCCCACACTGCAGCTGGCTCAGCTCACAGGAAGTGCCGGGGGAATGACAAGAGTCCATGTGTCCGCTGGCCTCGGCAATGACGGTGTAGTTATTCGCTCCAGCGCTGGCTCTCCAGGTCACCGTCGCCACACCAGAGAGGCAGTTCAGTGAAGCAGTCACATTTGTCGGGTCACAAGGAGCTGCAGGTTAATAGAGAAAATCGGGATTGTGACTCGATTAACTCAGTAGAAAGCATTATTTTCGACTTCAGTTGTTGCCAGGTTTGGCCTCATTGCAGCGGTGACTTTAGATTTATTGGCTGTACTTTGAGCTGGATGCTGTCAGTGTTTGCCAACTCATGAAACATGCAGCAACTACATCGAAGCTTTAAAATGTTTTAAACTCATCTTCATCCTCAACAGAAGGTTCACAAAAAAACTGAATAAAATTTTCATTGTATTTGATTGGAAACCAAAAACAGCGCTTAATTACTACAGAGATAAAATGTTATACAAAAGAAATAATCTGAAATTAAGTAAACAAAAGTTTGTTCTGTTTTTAGCGTTTTACTGACATTAATTTATGTTTTAAATATTGTCAACAATCCCATAAAAAGACCAAAACCAACGATGTTAGTCCGTCTCTGGTTGCTCCCCAATGTCTGCAGCAATCTGCCTGAAGCCCCCTGATTTCTACTAAAGATACAAATCTTTAAAAACAAGTCACAAATATGTAGTGTTATTTGATTATTTCAAAAAAAGGCTTAATTAAAAAAAAAAAGGACACTATAGTTTGATGCACTCAAACAGGACTAAAGAGGGCATAAATTGGATCAAGACAGTGAATGAACATATCACCGGGTGCAACATGTGGTTAGTGATATGTTTTTAGTATTTTTGAGCAGCAGTGGAGCTCAATGACACATTTCATCACTGGTTTTGGTCCTTCTATGAGGTTCAATGACAATGACAAAAACACAGCCTTACGCTGCTGTCCAAAATATACCAGCTGCATATTTACCGGTTGTTGCTGTCATCATGGCGCTCTTTGAGCTGTTGCACCTGTCGTTGAGGGCCACCACCCTGTACATGTAGGTCTGAGCACACTGCAGAGCAGGGAAGTGGCAGCTCTGGTTAGCTGTGTGACAAGAAGCAGAGGATCCTCCTGCTCCGTTCAGGGTGGTGATGTAGGACTGTGCACCAGGAGCTGCATCCCAGGATGCTTTCAGCGTGTTAGTGGAACACTCCACCATGCCTTGGACCTTCATAGGAACACAGGGAACTGCAAAAGAAATGATGTGGCTGGTGAAGAGGCAAAGCACAACTCCCTGCTCTGATGATTTAACTGATAAACGTACCTGAATTTACAGTCTGTGGGGGGCTGCTGTGTCCTTCACATGTGCTGCTCATGGGTGTGACTGTCACAGTGTACTGCTGTCCACACTGTAGATCCCTTATTGTGCAGCCTGACCCTTCTGTGACACAGCGAAGCACGGTGCCATTTGCAGTCACGGCGGTGACGCTGTAGTTTACCGGCATGGATCCAGGCATCCAGCTGACGGTCAGTGTGTTGGTGGTACAGCTGAGGGTTGTGTTCACATTCTGAACAGCACAGGGGGCTGCACAGGAGGGAAAAGTTACACTCAGTCTAGGTAGTTGTTGCTAAATGATAGATTTAGTTTTTTGGGCCACTTGATGGCAGAAAAGAAATCTATTTAGTAGCTGTTGTTGAGGTTTCATTTATCTCACAATTGTACTCAACAAAGGGTATTTTGTCAGCTGTAATACATTATATATGTTTCTATTTCGGGCTGCACAGTGGTGTAGTGGTTAGCACTTTCGCCTTGCAGCGAGAAGATCCCTGGTTCGCGTCCCGGCTTTCCCGGGATCTTTCTGCATGGAGTTTGCATGTTCTCCCTGTGCATGCGTGGGTTTTCTCCGGGTACTCCGGCTTCCTCCCACAGTCCAAAAATATGCTGAGGTTAATTGATTACTCTAAATTGCCCGTAGGTGTGAATGTGTGAGTGATTGTTTGTCTGTATATGTAGCCCTGCGACAGACTGGCGACCTGTCTAGGGTGTCCCCTGCCTTCGCCCGAGTCAGCTGGGATAGACTCCAGCCCCCCCCGCGACCCTAGTGAGGAATAAGCGGTGTATAGATAATGGATGGATGGATGTTTCTATTTCCATTTGTATGTTCACAGTTGAAGTTAAACTAAATGTTTTTTGTTTTGATCTTGATATTAAGAGTTTGATTTTTAGGACCCTATTTGGGTTAGGGGTATTTGTTTTCAGTTATTGTCATGGTGGTGCAGCAACCTTCATGATGAGGTTTTTTGTTTCTGACCTTGAATTTTTATTATTTTGGCGCACAGGTGGAGGAGAGGCAAGCAAAATACTCGGAGAGAATATATAAACAATGGTTAAACTGTAAATCAACAAATCAACTTATTCATTTGAAACAGTCCCTGACCACGTGCTCTCATTTACGATCCACTTAAGCCAGTTTTTGTGCATTATCATCTGCTGCACATGAAACAAAGTAGCATGTGTGCTTAGATCTCCCTACCAAGTTGCACTTTTATTTACTTGTCATTGTAATTGTGCAGTTAAAGTACAGATCTCAGTCTCAACTTTTACACTAAAATATTTCAAATATAGAGCTAAAATATCATAATGAAAAGGTAAACTGAGCTGAGATGATGTGACAGAATCAATGCTTCAGATCTGCTACCAATAATATTGTTTGGGCAGGTGATGTTTTTGGATTTGGGATTTTGGGAAACACACAACCAGTCAAAGTTTGGACACCTTCTCATTCAATGCTTTTTATTTTTTTGTATTATTTTCTACATTGTAGATTAATACTGAAGATTAACACTTTTTTGTTTACGACATAATTCCATATGTATTATTTATAGTTTTGATGTCTTCAGTATTAATCTACAATGTGGAAAATAATTAAATAAAACCATTGAATGAGAAGGTGGGCCCAAACTTTTGACTGGTAGTGTATAAATGGAGGAGCAAAATGAGACCATTAAATGGAGTAAGGGGAAGAAAGAAGCTGAACAGTACAAAAATTGATGCATAAGTGAATGAGAGATGTTGACATGGATTAGTAAGAACGCATTTGGAGCAAACATGGAGCAAACTGAGGTGTTTCTGCCTCTCACCAGTGGTATGGATGACCGGCTCGCTGTCAGGACTTTGACAGTAACCATCAGAGGCCGACACGGTGAAGGTGTACTCCTCACCACAGTGCAAACCCTCCAGCTGGCACCTGAGATTCATTCCTGCATCACAGGTCACATTATGTCCGTCTGTACCCACTGCCCTGCCAGCGTAAGACACTGCATTGGGGCTGCTTTTCCAGGTTAACATGGCAGAGTTTCCGCTGCAGTTCACTGTGGCCATCGGCTTTGTGGGAGGACAGGGCTCTGCAGAGGAAGCACACAGGACACATGATGGTGAGAACATGTCCATACTCCTGTTAGAAAACGTGTTTTTCTGCCAGTGCGAACCTGTCAGCAGTTCCACGGTGGGGCTCTTCGTGCTGCTACAGGTGTCATCTACAGCGACCACACTGACATTGTAAGCTTTGCCACACATTGTGTCCTCCAGCCTGCACCATGTCATGTTGGATACACACTCCAAGCGGTTGCCGTCTTCATCCTCGGCAGTCACAGTGTAGTTTTTGGCACCACGGCTTGCTTGCCACATCACTTTCACGTAATTCATGCCACAGTTTCTCTTTACCGTCACATTAGTGGGCACACAGGGCACTGAGGGGGTGAAAACATACGATCAGCTCAGTACATTTAGATCCACCTGCAGCGTTCTGAAAGAGCTGACTGCAGTGCACCATCACTGTCAACGCATGCAGGAATGACCGTTTATTCTTACCTCAAAATAATGTTTACTTACTTAAAATACTTAATGAACAAATGAATAAAGAAACGACTAAAAGCCTTTGATCTAAAACAATTACTGTCTTACTTAGATTTCAGCCATATTTTTTCGTTATGTGTAGAAATCTAAGCTGACACAGAATGTGAATTCAAGCCCCCTTCGTCTGTTAAACCCCCTGAACCCAAAAACTTGATGGTGGCTTTGAAGGTGCATTGTGTTGTTCAGAAATCACTATCTTACTAACATACACTACTTAGATCCAAAAACAGAAGAAACTGTCTGATTATCAACTTTTTCACAGTGTTGAGCGACTCATCTTTGGCATGTCTTTCTGTCAGGAAAACCGACCAAATCGAGGCTTATAGAATAATCACAATATTCCATCAAATTTAATTTCTTCTGCTACACTAATTTTTAAAAAGACCTCTAAATATATAACCTTAATAAATCTATTATTAAAATATTAATATTTTGCCAAAAATAATTCTGTAAAAAACTAAAAATTCTATGCCACTTGGAACAACCAGAAAGTGGTGATGGACTCAAATTCAAAGATTTTTCACCTGAACTGGGTTGAACTGCAGGCTGTGTTCAAACAGAACAAAAAGAAATGAGGATGGAAGCAAATGAAAATATATAGTCAGATATCTATGAATGTGGGTAAACCAGTATTGTGTTGTATTGTAGGTATATCTAATATTGTGAACACCTGTGGGCACTTTGCTGTAATAAGTCATGAAAAAAAAATGGTGTTTCATTTTTTCCCCCTTTTTTTAAATTCATGGCATTCTATCATACTGCACAGAAGCCATTTTAAAGTTTTCTCTACTTCTTGCTATGGTTGTGCTCTGTTTTCATGGAGGTGCAGGAATTTATATTGCAAAATGAACCCACAGTGAGTTAAAATATAACGTGCAAAAAATGCCCAGAAAGTGATCGGTATTTAAAGGCTTTATACTAAATATTCAGATGTTTTTCTGGGAGTAAATTTGACAAACAGGACTAGTTCGTGTCAGCATCACTTGTCCAACTTCACCACTAAATATAAGGCACACAGACTAGTGTCTCATTAGAAATGAAAAGCCTTTGCAACATTAACTTCCCTCACCTTCCTTCAGGTTTGTCTCTGACGACAGACTGACACAGCTGCCATTGACAGACATCACCTCCACTGTGTACTCCTGACCACATTGCAATGTGTTCACGCTCAGCTTCGGCTCTGTGGTATTAAAAGTCATCTGCATGTTTCTATCTGAGATCACAGTGATGTAGCCCTCTGCGTTTTTGGTTTCATTCCAGCAGATAGTTGCTTCTCCGGATGTACAGTTCACACTGGCGTTCAGGTTGGCTGGACCACAAGGAACTGCACAGAGAGCAGACGGATGGGGGAAGACAGGCAGCCAACACATGAGATGGTGATTCTCGCAGTGTGAGCATACACTAAATTATCTACTATGGTTCTTTTTGTTTAAATCTGATGTTTCTGTCAGAGTCAGCACATGCAGGTTGTTAATTAGTGTATTAGATTCTCTGCTAGTGGAGCAAAAAATGAACACCGTAACTTGAAGGTGGTGCCAGAGGGAAGGCCATGCTGTTAATTCAAAAAAATTACAGAAGCCATTTGAAGAGTCACCTCAGCTTTACCTACAGCGAGCTAAACAAAACTACACTTTTGTAGGGCCGTTCTACATGACAAGGGTAAATAATAATGCAGGTACAATCTTACAGGTTCAGTTCAGTCAAATCACATGTAGCAGCCTCTCTGATGGATCTGAGTGTACATAAACTTACAACCTGTCTCTTTTTTCGTAATTAAAAGGTGTTATATTTAACTTTTTGTTCATATCTATACAATGCCGTTCAAAAGTTTGGGGTCACTTAGAAATGTCCTTATTTTTGAAAGGAAAGCATTTTTTTTCAATTTCAAGATCACATTAAATGAATCAGAAATACAGTCTAGACATTGTTAATGTGGTAAATGACTATTCTAGCTGGAAAAGGCTGATTTTTAACCCTGCTGTTGTCCTCATTTACGGCCACCAAAAAATATTATTTCCTTGTCTGAAAAAAATCCCAAAATTCTGCCAAAAATTCCCCAAATTTCTGAAAATGTGCAAACCTTTGAGGAAGAAAATTCCAATAATTCCTTAAAAGTTTCCCTTAAAAGTATTATTTAAAAAAAAAAAATCCCCCAAATATGGCAAGAAAATTCTTGTAAACATTTACAAAAAAATAGTAAAAATCTTCAAAAAAAATCCTAAAAATATCTAAAGTGATTACATATATATCAGTAAAACTTCTAATATTTTCTTTAAGAACATTCACAAAAAAACTAACCAAAATCCTGTGAATTTCGCTGGATTTTGGTTGATTTTTTTGGTGAATGTTCTTAAGAAACATTTTTAACATTTCTTTTTTTCCACCCAAAAAATTTTCAAAAATTTCCCAAAAATGTTGAAAATGTGGACATCAGAAGTTTCACTGTGAAAATTTTTTTTTTTTTCCACATTTTCAAACTTTAAAACAGGTCAATTTTGACCCACAGGACAACACAAGGGTCAATGGAATATCTCCATAGAGGTACAGAGGAACATTTCCAGAAACCATCACTCCTGTGTTCTAATGCTACATTGTGTTAGCTAATGGTGTTGAAAGGCTCATTGATGATTAGAAAACCCTTGTGCAATTACATTAGCACATGAATAAAAGTGTGAGTTTTCATGGAAAACATGAAATTGTCTGGGTGACCCCAAACTTTTGAGCGGTAGTGTATGTAGATCCACATAGGAGATACATTAAGAATATCTTACCAGACACTGTCCACAGTCTAGAACAGGGGTGTCAAACTCGTTAGTTCAGGGGCCACGTTCAGCCCAATTTGATCTCAAAGTGGGCCGGATCAGTAAAATCATAACATAATAACCCATAAATCACCACAACTCCAAACGTTTCCCTTTATTTTAGTGCAAAGTACATCCTGAAAATGTTCACATGAAATGAGCTATCGTTTTTACAAAACATTATGAATAACCGGAATGTTTTAAAGAAAAATACGTGCAATTTCAACAATATTATGCCTCAGTTTGTCATTTGAGTATCACAACATACAGATCACAGTGTCTAAAGGCACAAAACATTGAGATGCTGGTATCTGGTACTGAACAATGTAGTATTCTACAACTTGTCAAGATCTAGAAATCATTTTCATTTCCACATCTGTGTAGTAATCCTGATCACCTGAACTGACAAACCACACAAACTAAAGTGGGAACTATTAAGCAAAAGCTTAAGTTATCCCCCTGCATTGTAAATGTATAAAATGTATACGTAAAAAATACATAAAAGTTGTGGCAGTGCATGAACAATAGGGTTCCACCAAACTAAACTCTGTCTACTGAAGCTGGCGACTGACGTTTTATTGTTCAGTGTCCAGTGTCTTTAAATATTTTCACAGTAAGGATTCATTTTCACCTTTGTAATTTTTACACTTTGCAAAGTGATCCTGCGCGTCGGATTGGACCCTCTGGTGGGCCGGTTTTGGCCCACAGGCCGTATGTTTGACACCCCTGGTCTAGACCCTAATTTTAACTAATTTAACTTCAAAGGGAAAGCTAAATGAAAGGGTACATTCCCAATTAAAACAGTTAATAAATACCATGTTATCAACTATTTGTGTTCTTTATAAGCCTCTAAGCGTTTTATTAAAGCTTTACTGATCATATGAGAGACACAGTGAGTTGAAGGCAAGTGAGAATGTATACGAATGTTAAAGAGCAGAGGGGTCCTACCAGACTCCATGTGGATGGGCTCAGAGGGCATGCTGGGGCAGATGCCATCGTGGTAGCTGACAGTGACGGTGTACAGCTGACCACATTTCAGGTTGGGTATCGCGCAGCTGGTTGTAGTGGAGCTGCAGCTGAGAAGGCCTTGACCTTCATCCACGACGGTGGCGGTGTAGGAGTTCATGTTGTGTTGGCCATGCCATGAAATGAGAGCCTCATTGGCTGGACAGTCCAGGGAGGCAGTGAGATTATCTGGTGGACAGGCAGCTGGAACGACATCAGAGTGAAACAAAACATCATTAGGCTCAGATGTGTTTGAAAAGAAACACGTGTACAGAATTTAATAATGCAAATCATAATTTATGGCGGTAAAACATTCAGCAGATGTATGTACATAACAGAGATTTACTTTGTAGAAATGTGCAAAGTACAAGCTTGTTACTATTTTTGACACTTTAATCCCTAATGCTGGCTTTCCTTACACCTGTTATCATTTTTAAAACACATTTCATCAGCTTTTCAGTGAAAGAACCCAGGAAATAATGAATAAGCATCCTCACAGTACCTGTGTCTACGGTGACTATGTCGCTCACAGAGCTGTTGCACATGAAGTTGGAAGCAATGACATAGACTTTGTATGCGGTGCCGCACATCAAGCCGTCGATGTTGCAGGACATTTGCACGGAATTACAGCTATGAATGACGCCATCACTGTCCTCCGCTATGGCGATGTAGAACAATGCGTGAGAGAAAATGCTCCAAGTCACGCTGATGGAGTCGGTTCCACATTCCTTCACAGCTGAAATGTTCTGGGGAGTGCAGGGGACTGGAGGAGATGGAGGGCATAAATTGTTAATAATTCCAACTTTAAACCCTTCAGATCAGTCACAGCAATCACAGTGCAGGGACTCAGTCCATCCTGAGCTTAAGAATCACAACCATGGTTACTATGTTACTGTACGTTCTACAATTGTCTTCTGATTATTTTCTGGACTTTTGAAATACTAATTTGGTATACAAAACACTTTCCATGTGCCAAAGATAAAAGGTCTTCAGGGTGCTTATGTTGGCCAGGTAAAGTCATAAATCTTAATACATTTGAGTTATAGTGAAAATAAATCAAAAAAGCAGTAAACCTTCACATTTCTATCAAAATAGTGAATGTTTGTTTGATTAATTTGCGAAATATTAAATGATTAAAAATAGATTTTTCAGATCTTCATTCTTGTCACTGTAGAGAACTGAATTACTGAAACATTTATTAAAAATATAACATACAGCGGTGGAATGTAGCTGAGGAAGGAGATTTTTTTAATACTTCACTTGAGTTTGACCATTTAATGTCACTCCCTAAGTCATTTTGTACTTTTTGTTTACACTATGACATTTACAGTAATAAAAATGCCTGAATATAACTCCGCCTTTACTACTTACACATACAAGTGTTATTAATAACAACCTAATGTATGTTAATAACACTGACTACATATTGAGCTTTTTTAATGATACTTTTCGTATTACATAGCGCTTCTGCTCATTTAGTATTTTATAATGTCATAAGTACAACATATGAATAGTTCTTCCACCTCCCTGATGTTTAATAAACAGCCCCTGACAGCTTTTCCTCACCTGTCTCAGCCGGATGGCCCAGCATTTCTGGACTGAAACATTCATCATCATAAGCTGTGAGGCTGATGGTCAAGTGCTCCCCACAGTGGACGCCCTCCATAACGCAGCTGTTGGTTTGTGTGCTGCAGCTGTAGCTGCTGTTTTTCTTGTTGCCGGTGGCGTTCACGGTGTAGTGTAGAGCCCCCTCAGCGTGGTCCCACTTACTGAGCAAAGCTTCTGAGCTGCAGTTGGCTGATGTTTGCAGGTTCTGGGGGATACAGGGTGCTGGAGAAAGAAGAGAAATAAGAGAATGCTTTACATACAATTTGTAAAAGCTAAAACAAGCTCAAATAATGTTGTAGTAACAGGAGAAACGCATATTTATCACTGATTGATTTTATCATCTGAAAGACATCCCAGTAATAGTCATGAGCAGTTTTTTTTTTTGGCATTTTATCGGTTTTATTGGATAGGTGCAGTGAAAGAGAGACAGGAAATGGGAGAAGAGTCGGGGGAAGACATGCAGCAAAGGGCCGCGAGAGCGGGAATCGAACCCGGGCCAGCTGCGTCGGGGACCAGCCCCTGTACATAGGTCGCCCGCTCAACGCGTTGAGCTATACGAGCGCCCCAGTCATGAGCAGTTTAATGAGATTTCCAGCAGAGGGCGCTCTCACAAACTGAACCTGCAAAACATGTTTGACAGACGCACCAAAATGTGTTTCTGAAAACATTTGAGGTGAGAACCAAGCTCCCAAATCTGTCTTCATTTTCAATTTTCACTTTTTCTGAGATGTCCAGAGTCAGCAGATCCTGTTTGATGTTCCTGATTTGCATAAAGCGGACTAGACTTCATCTTTATGCAAATGAGGAGTGGGCAACGCCTCTCAAAATGCATTACAATATTGTCTGAATGCTTTGCACAGCTGCCCACATAGATAAAGAATAAGAAACGCTGATATGACTGGCTTGACGTGCATTAACTGAGGCCACTTCGGTTTAATTGCAGAATAGCTGCCGATCTGTAGACTCTCAGGCTCCATTTAAACAGCCGGTTAAATGGCTGGTTCCTTATAACTGCAGATGTACGTTGTCTTACCTGTGCGGATCCCCACAGTGGAGCTAATCTCACTTTTGCAGCCATCTGCGATGGAGTAGACTGTGAAGTCATAGTATCGTCCACACACTGTATGTGTGAAATAACAGGAGTTTTCTTCAGTCAAGCAGTCTTGGACCACTCCCTGGGAACAGAGGAATCACATCATGTTTAATACATACACTCTAGTCATTGCATCTTTAGAGGCAAGGTCCAATGCTCTGGAGAAAATAGTTATTTGTCGTCTTGCATAGAAGTAGATGAAAAAATGTACACACTCATTGCCCTTGCAGTGTGTCCCTTCATCGTGTTAGTGAATGGCGTTGAAAGGCTAATTGATGATTAGAAAACCCTTGTGCAATTATGATAGAACATGAATAGAAGTGTGAGATTTCATGGAAAACATGAAATTACCAGGGTCACCCCAAACTTTTGAACGGTAGTGTATATTCAGATTACAGAAGTCATCAGTGGTTAATTAATTGGGAATGACTGAAAAACCCAGAGGTTCTGCTGTTCTGGCACCTTTTACAGAATCAAAAGAGACTCTTCTAACCATCTGGATGAAAAAAGATTTTATTCAGTCCACCAAGGGAAAGTTCTTCAGTCTGTGTTTTCTTTACAGATACAAACAACGCAAGACTAACAAACAATTCACCTGAGGAATATTTTTCATCCAGATGACTAGAAGAGTTTAGGGGGTTATTTTTTAAACTGTTCACTGTTATTTTATAGATTATGCCTGTTCTGCTAAACTACAGATATTATCTATTACAATCACAGAAATAAGTATCGATCTACACGTTGATTGTAAAAAAGAGAGAGAGAACGAAACTGTATAAAATGTCCCCATCAAAATCAGCATTTTTACTAATTAAAATTAATTCCATTTTTTATAGAGTGTTCCCATAAAATCACAGTTTTACTGTAAATCTAAAATGTCATTGTTTAACAGATATTATTATCTTGGGTGTTTTTACAGTTTTTTTGAACGTGAGAGTATTCCACTGTTTTTTTCTGACACCCTTTCTGACGGACATTTTACGGTTTTTCTACAGACTTTTTTTACAGTGCAGTTTCGCACAAAGGCTGGAAACAAGGAAAACATCCAGCCCAGTTCTTTGAAAAGAAGATGGGATTAAGAAATGATCGATCTTATCTCATCATCTAACACTCAGTGACTTTTTTCATATGAACATGCTGATTATAAATAAAGCGTTTTGAATGCAGTATACGGTACCTTGGAGTCGACTGCCTTGGCCATGTAGTGGTCTGTGTAGTGTGTGTGATTCCATGAAAAGAGGATGGCGTGGCTGGTGCATTCTCGGACCAACATCAGGCCGCTGGGAGGACAAGGGACTATAGATAGGTAGGTAGATAGATAGATAGATAGATAGATAGATAGATAGATAGATAGATAGATAGATAGATAGATAGATAGATAGATAGATAGATAGATAGATAGATAGATAGATAGATAGATAGATAGATAGATAGATGACAGTAAAAACAAAATAAGTAAATGAGATTAAATATCAGCATCAAAGGCGAGCATCTCAAATCCCACTTCAGGTTAAAACGCCCTGATACTGAATATTGCGGTCCAGTGTTGCTTTTCACTGTATGAGGTTTCAGGTTTCATACACACACTGGCTTATTCTTAGCAGCACAATATGATAAAGACAGTGGCGCTCAATAGGAGACCCAATTTTCAAAGGAGACACCTACTGATCATTCAAACGTGTGAACTTAGACAGCAAACAAAACTTGGAAAGAAAAATCTTGTAAACAAGTTTTCCCAAATGACGCCAGACTGATATGACCCCAGCAATTCTGATTCTGAGGTAGAAACAACTGACGGTTTGATGATGTTTGTACATCTTGACCAAAAAAAGTTTCAAAAATCATCTAAATTGAACAATGCTGATCATATTTCCACATTCTGTGAATCAAAATACTGTAAAAAAATATTTTAATGATACACTATAATTGGAGGCTACAGAATGTCACCAACAGATCTATTATTACAAAACGGGATCTAATAATGCTGCCTCCTTGTTGTCGTGCCTTTAGACAAAAAGGTGTTATATTACCTGAATGAATTATTTCTGGATTAATTTCCAGGTATTAAATGGCTCAACGTGTAACAGGCACTTCAGAAAATCATATTCAGCGTCATCCAAGTCGTGACACCTTAGTGTGACCCAGGGGTGGGGCTGGACAGAATAGCTTGACCAGGCTCTCCAACAGAATGGAGAGATGTGAGATAATAGGATTATCTGCCTGCACAAAATAGATGGCAGGGTGGAGCACGAAAAATGTTTGCCATCCTAAAATCTAAAAGGATGGTGTCATTCATTTGAATGACACTGACTGAGGGGTTGGATTACCTTGTATTCTGCAAAATAATCACCAAATTTACTGTGTTTGGTTGCTAAGTGTAATCTGTTGTTTTTGTACATGGTTTGTCCATTTCTTTCCTGTTCATCTTTAAACATTGGTGCATCTGCTGATACTCATCTATCAGTTTTGCAGTGTCGCTGTGGTATTAAAGCTAGGCTAAAGTAAGTTTCACACATTTATCCTGGTTAGTCGGGATAGAAAACATGAAAAGTCTAAATCTCAGTCAGCAGTATTGACACCTAAAGCACTTAATCTACATCCCATACATGCAGCGCTTGGTTTATGGTATTGGTGTAAGTATTCTTCAATCAGCTTTCATACAACAGAGACTAAAGATTTGTTTCACTTGTAGTGTATAAACCTCTGATCAGCTTGTGAAAACAGTTGACTACTGTCTTCTGTAGCTTGTTTCTCTGTCGGAGCTCTGAGACATTGATAGTAGAAAGCCTCAGCGAAGAGCTAGCAGAGTGGAAGTTGCAAGATGTGGCCATTCAGCAGGCAGTGAGCATCCAATGAAAGATGCTACTGATGCTTTCAGACTATCTGAGCCTCTGCCGATGATTATACTGTTGAACGTGGCTGTCACAAGATGCCCACCTCTGTGACTCTACCATGTCCCTGAAATACCTCTTTAAGGGCAACCTGACACAGAGAGTCGGGCCTGATGTTTCTTCCCCTTGTTTCATTTTTAGTTTGGGTTCAGGGGGCAGACATGTTCCCTGCTTTCACAATCAGGCTCGAAACATTTCTCTTTGATAAAGCTTACAGTGCAAGCTGGATTAGTTGACCCTAATTCATCCCTTAGGTATGCTGCTATAGGCCTAGACTGCTTGTGGATTTCCCATGATGCACTGAACACCTCTCCCTACTTTCCATACATTTCTTAGCCTCCATTGCATGCTACTAACTTTGTGTCTTCTCTCCCGTGTGGTTTGTGCTGCAGGTGCGTCTTGATCTGATGCTACATGGTTTGGATCTTCAGTTACTTCTCCTCACTAACATCTCCAGAGCTTATTGTTCTCTTATGTGTTGTTTGCCTGTTTCTCTATACTATCCCTTTCTCTCGCCCCTTTCCCTTCACCCCAGCCAGTAGAGGCAAACGTCTGCCCTCCCTGAGCCTGGCTCTACCAGAGGTGTTTAATAAAATATTGTACGGTCCTCATCTCATTGCGTGAAACACTCTGAGATGTCTCATGTAGTGAACCGAAAATAAACAGAACTGAAATTCACGTTACTTCTGAAGTCACAAATAAGCACCTCTCAGTGTCGCATGCTAAACTTCAGCACTCTGACTCCTCCTCATTTACAGTGAGGTGGATGAGATAACGCTAAGTCACTGAAGGAAAACCATCCACTCACTAATGAAGTATTGACTCTAACTGTGGTTGATTATAAGAGGGTCACACTCTCTGCCTAACAAACTAGATCAAAATGTAACTTGGAGAAGATGTCAGTGTTTATTCATGTATTTATTTTGGGTCTCACCGGTATGGAAGGTGGCCGAGGTGGCGTTGACCATGTTCTTGCAGTTCTCTGAAATGGGCGTTACGTGCACTACGTAGATTTGACCACAGCTCATTCCGGTGATCCAGCAGTTGGTGTGATTGCTCGTACATGACATCTGTGTACCGTTTTCATTCATTGCCGTGGCCGTGTAGGAGTCGGCCCCATAAACAGCCAACCAAGACACCATGACAGAGTTAGAGGTGCAGGTGTAGTCCACCGATACCGAGGAAACTGGTGTCAACTCTGCAAGTAACAGTAGATTAAGTTTAGTTTAGCATAGATGAGAAACGCTTTACATCAGAAACAGTGTAGTAAACGAGGTCTTTGATGGGTAGTATGCTGTAAAACAGTCTCCTTAGATTTCATTTTTTCAGGTTTATGTTTATGTGCTTCAACCACAAGTAGGTTGTCAGGGCATCTGAATCCCTTTTTCCCTGAAGATCATATTCTGCATGTCTGAAAGGGACGCCTCAGAGAGAAAAGCTGACCTAGATCTTAATCACCAAGTTATTGATATTGGTTTGGCTCTGCTGACTCACTGTTGGTGGTGTACATGTATTCTGTGGGCTCGCTCGGCAGCAAGAACATGCTGAATGAGGACACTGCTATCAGATATTCGGTACATGGGAGGATGCCGTCAAAATCCAACTTGGTGTCTGAGACATTGTGCATAGACGGCTTGCTGGTGGGGTCATCGAGATTCCAGATGGTGACTTTGTACAACAGGACGTCCTCCACTGGCTGCCACGTTATTCTCGCCGTGTTCTGTCCAGTCTGTTCTACTGTAACACCCATCGGAGGTGATTGCACTGAAATCAGAAACAAGGATTTACTCAGGAGAGGAAGAAGATTCAGCTGATGATTCATGTCATCTTTTAGATCTCAAAATCTAAAAAGGGTCACAGTTGCCATTTTATAAATTCATATTCCACTATTACAGCCAATGACAGCTTAGACAGTCTTAATGCATCAATTTACATAAGAATACATCATACACATGTTTACCTATTTACTCAGAGGAGTTTCAAGCCATGATTACAGTTTGCACATTATAGCTGAAGTTTTAAAATGCCTGCCTCTGAATCTTTGGAGTCAAATTTCTGCTTCTAATTTGGTGACGACACCATGTCTTCCCAGACATATACAGTCCACATTACTGATAACTCACACACCTCACAGTTTCTTTCAGACCAATTTCATTTGAAGACAGTCACTCCTACAAAAGCTGCCCAAAATCAGTTTACCATCATCCAGAATCACCTGGAGATTGGTTACTGTATCGCTGAAATCTTGTGATCTGTGATTATAACCCTGTTTTATTTTATAGCAAATTCTGGTATCAACAATAATGATATTCCAAAACCCTGATAAATGCACTGAAATGCTGAGTACAGTTTTTGTGCTTGATTTAAGTATTTAAGTGAGAAACTAACACAAGATCTGGGACCTGTGTTGCAGCCACTTTAAAGGTTAAATCAGGGATCATACTGTAATGTTGTACATGTCTAGAACCCCTATTTAGGCCAATGCTGAAAATCAAGACCCAACTTTGAAGGAGCATTTTAAACCACAATTAACACTAGTGTTCTTATAATATTTCTAACCTACTGCTAAATCATATAACATTTCAGTGGGAGTTTATTGGCATGAGGATACGTGTAATTTAAGTGTTGTCGCTACGAATAAAATGCAGTAAAGCAAACTTATAAACTCTCCATCTTCTACAACTAATATGATTACTTGTAGCTTTTTGAATCACAATAAGGGGACATTTGTGAGAACATGTAAATCGTCTGAGTAATATCTTCTTTGATACATTTACTGAAAAAAGCAACATTAAGCTCTAAACGGACTGACTCGGATCACTCACATGTCCTGATGGTCCTCACTTTGCTTTTCTCTCCCTTGCCACCTTGGTTCATTGTGATTACGTAGCAGTCATAGTTGGAAGAGGGCTGCAAGTTTCCCACCGTAGCCGAGGTGTTGGTGAGGGTATAGTTGACCATTTCCCCAGTATCCTGAGAGTAAACCTCCAGGCAGTAGGACTCCGCCGAAGGTACCGTTTTCCACGTCACGGTGATTGAAGTGCTTGAAGATGCCCAAGAATTTAATATCTGCGATGTGTCAGGGACTGGGAGGAAAGAGCAGATGAAAATACATCTTTGAAGGCGCTACCTGGCAGCAATGCGTACGCTCAGAGCGCAGAGTGTCTGTGCGTAACGGTGCGTAACGGTGCGTAACGGCGCATCTCTGCGCGTAAAGACTCAGTTCTGACTGGGCTATGTTTGATATAGCTCATATGTTGAATAATTTATTCTCTAAACAACTCTTTTAGCAGCTCATTGCGTATGTTATCTATTATTCTTGAAGTGTAAATATGGCTGATCCATATTTTTAAAAATATATGTGTTCATTCAGAAATAATATTCTCAGTCACGACCACCAGTGTGGTTACGGCAGTGTTGGATTTACCTGTGATCGCCGAAGTTGAATTCACACACTCCACAAAGTAGAACATAAAAACTTTGAGAGTCACACTATATTCGGTCCCTGGTGTCAGACCATGTACATACGTCTCAGTCTTGTCTGGTGACATAGTCACCACAACCGGTGCAGAATCCGAAGAGTTTTTCTTTCGAAGATCCAAAAAATAACTTGTTGCCCCCGGAAATTTTTCCCATTTTACAAAAATTGATGCAGCGCTTGATGAAGTTGCTGACAAGATTTTGCAGCCTGAAAGAGATGGGAATACACTGAGACCATAAACTTTGTTGCTTAAGTTTACTGATCAAGAAACAATACAAATGCACTAAAACAACATAAGGGATTTTCGCCGTTATTACATTGAAGGACACAGTAACTTTAGTGATCCATTCTAGTCATAATATAATGCTCATTATTTTTTTTAAAAACCCAAGTCTTGCTAACACACATATAGGGTTTAATGTTGTTTAGACAAGCTTCCTTCCTTCTCTTACCTTCTGCACTATGGTGTATCTGTAAAAACACACAATTAGGTTAATCAGTAACATACTATAAGTATTTTGATCATTAGTTAGATCCATACACTTGATCAGTTTCACAGATTTTACCATAAAAAATCTAGTTACCTGAGATAGAGATACCAATGCTAACGAAAAGCCTATAGCTCCCAAGAATCCCATCTTTGACATTGAGAGCGGGATTAAAATTAGTTTAGTATACAAGGGAGTCAAACACAAAAGGTGAGCTGGATTCTTTTGAGCTTTAGCTCAGTACGTGTGGGAACCAATCAGTATTCCCCAAATGGGGGCAGGCTGTCCCACCAACAGCCCCAGGCAGTCAAAGCTGCCCTGAGAACACAGCAGGAGGGAGGGATGGAGGTGGGATGGATGGAGGAATGGATGGATTTAGGAGAGTTTGGTGGATCTACCTGAAATGAGAGGATAAGGTCTCTCTATGTCACGCAATTACAAGTTTGCTTAACTATCATTCAGGCAGTTTTCTCTCATAACTGATCAGTCTGTGCGGTTTTAGTGTGAAAGTAAGCAACACTTTCCAGCAATACTGTTGTCTTCTTGTTTTGCATTTCTTTTTTTTGAAATTTTATTTAATCAAATTTCAAGTTATTTGTTTCTTTTTTTCATACAGTCGTCTTGCACTGGTCATAAATTGATGTTTCAGAGGCACTCTATAGAAAATTACACTTTTGTTTTATTCAGGACTTCACATAATCAAATATAGTCAAACAAAAAAACTGACTTTCATCCATTTTATATCTTTAATATGTGTTGACAATACTTTCAGTTTAAACCAACACAAACACATTTGTGTGCCATTTGTTGGTCTGGATTTCTGATACTGAGTTTATTCAGAAGAGATCAAATCCCAAACTTACAAGCTCTATGCAAAATAACGTTCTGTAGATTTCTTTGCCCATGAATTACTTTTTGGCAACCAAGTATACTTATTTGTGTATTCATGCACAGCCACTACAACATAGAAAACATTATGCTTTGTGGTGTAATAGCAATGCTCCATGGACCATACTATATATTGCCTTCATCAAATGTACAAGTCCAGTTGGTGAAATAGTGAATAATTGACACAATACTTTTAAAAATGTGTTATTAAAGTCAGAACCTGTGGAATCGTTCATCCAAGGAAGTGGAACCAATGTTAATACAGACACAGATGCTACAGTATCTTTCCAACAGCCTTGTTTATCCAGACTAAGTGTACCTGACTGGAAAGTCTGAAGTTTGGTTTCACTCACTGTCTAGAGCGTTCATCAGCAGATGCAGTTTACAGTGAGAGGTCTTTTGTTTAATTTCTTTTTTTCAAGTTCTGTTTCTAAATGAACTGTCACTCTCAGCTAAAGTCTCTGTTTTATTCCCATAAATTCCAGGGCTCTGAACCTGTTCTATATTTAAAATACACACAGTATGATATGGCTACATCGCGGGAGGTTTGCGGTTCAGTTACCTCTGTAAGTCAATGCGCTTTGTATTAGATTTAAAATCTGTTCTAAACTTTAAGTTAATTAACTGGTAAATATCTCTGTGGCGTTTTGCTTCAGATGCTTTGGATGTTGATTTTAAAACACTTTACGTGTCAAGTTAGAATGTCAGATCATTCGCAGCGAAACTTCACTTTGATGACTGTTGTCGATCAGTTAATGTCATGAAAGACTCAAATGGAAAAATACAAACTGATCCACTTTAAACTTTAGTGATTCAGGTCAAAGTGATCAAAGGAGCCTGGCCAACATTGATCTTATCGCTGCAGTGTCATAACTTCAGCACCCAGAGGCCACAGTTTACATGCAGCTTGACTTTACTGACCTACTAACACAAACCGCCCCCCCTCCCTCTCTCATATCTCTCACAACATCAACCCTAGAAAGTGCATGTTGTAAACTGTCAAGACAAACCATATGTAATCCATTTGTTCTCTTTC
This sequence comes from Amphiprion ocellaris, assembly GCF_022539595.1. Classification (NCBI taxonomy): domain Eukaryota; kingdom Metazoa; phylum Chordata; class Actinopteri; family Pomacentridae; genus Amphiprion; species Amphiprion ocellaris. Next base: position 17,533,038 of record NC_072767.1, on the reverse strand, counting down.
TGTCTATTGTTTAATCCTCTCTTGTAAGAGTACCTCGTCTTGTCTTTTTTCTGTCCACCCCTCCCCATTCAAGTTACTGTAAATGTAAAGACTGTAAAGGCATGCTGCGACTTCACACGTTTATGCGTTTTCATCACACTGACAATACATGAGAACACAGTGAACGACCTGAACCAAAGAGATAAAGACTTGGGAGGGGCCGCCTGAGCAAAGGAGACAAGTGCCACTGAAACCAAAGTCAGAAATACATACTTGGGAATTGGGACTTCATCTAAATGGGATGCACTTACAAAACATGCCATGCTTGGAGCCGTTACTAAGTCGTGTCTCTCTTAAACTGTCAGCTTTTAAGGGTGTTTGGTTGAGTATTTGGATGAAAAGTTATGTTCACTTCTTCCTAGATAGACTAATTCCTGAGCTGACTTTATGTAGGCTACATTCTGGACTGAAAAGGATCTTTTATCAGAGGTATAAAGGACTATCCCCTCCTAGTTCCTCATCGTGTATTAGAAAAAAGGAAGTCAACATGAAAGTGGATATGGGCCATAAACCTGCCAGGAAACTTTAGCTGCCCCGCTTAAACAAAAGAGCAATTTTCAAGCGCGGTGAATAAGGACAAGTGATGCGAACGCCTTGATATGTCATTGTATTTTTATGCAGGGGCGATATTGTCCTCAAGTAGACTCTGTTACAGGTCACAGCTGTTGAGCATCTTGTGATGCAACTTCCCACAAATTTTTCAAGTCCTCTTAGTCATTCAAGATGTGTGATCTGGACCTGGTCCTAAAAATGATAGTACAAGACAGTAAAGTTAGGTTGTTTTCTGCTGGGGAATCACTTGAAGTGTTATTGGATATAAAATCAGAGATATGATCACTCGAAAAAGAGAAGCAAATGTTTAGTCAGTCACATGTAGAATCAATCCAGAAACCCCTAAAGTGCTCTTGAAAAAAGAAAAGAGGACTTTTCTGGAGAACCAAAGTTCCTACTGACTGAATATCAAACTTGCAGCAAGTAATACGGTAACTAGTGAGCATTATTTTTGATGTTCTGCATGTCAAAATAAGGAATACATTTGCTTTACAACTGAGTATTATGAATACAGGCCACTTTGAAATTACTGTATTTCAGTGAAAGACATGTCCAAGCTACATGAAGAAGTCCAACATATTTTAAACACATAGTTGCATGTTGGTTTGACATTAAGAACCTTTAAAATTACCTTCAGTCTTAACCAGATTTTTTTTCATCTGAATGTCTAGCAGTTACTTCAGCTACTGTATAATTATTAGTAATAGTATCGCCGTGGTATGCATATGGGCATGTTTTCTTCAAACAGTGGCACATTTCATACCGTCTCCAGGTATTCTATTATCGTTTCATGACATACCTGCATGCTTTCCCTCTTTGTGGCACAAAGATAAGCAGCCTCTCAGTATAAAGTAGGATAAGGACTGTTGCTTGTCCAGTGCAAACACAGCTGAGTGGCCTGTCTGAAGCTGTCTACTCCACTCTTGTTGATTAGTGTTTGAAAGAGAATTTGAGAGATGTCTTCATGAAATGAAGCTGTTTTCAGTTCTAGTTATTTATCACCTTGCTTGTTAGGTGGAATTATATCCTTAATATCATGTACAGATTTCAGAAAAATTTAAGGGGAAATTGAGACTGTATAAATAGGAACTAAAAGCTGGTTCTTTATCCAAATGAAGGTGCAGGTTGATTTTTTTTATTCTTGATATTTATTAATGTACTACTGTGCTTCCTTTAATAGAACAAGTGTCTCATGGAACCATTAATGATTCTAACTATTCCAAACTGATGGTAACTATTTAGGATTTGTTGTTGTTTTACAGTGAGTTTCCCTGTCACTCTTTCCAGCACACACAAATGGTGGCAGAGTCGCCATACAAGGATCTCGCCTCCATTTGTGAGCAACTTGGACTTCAGTGTCTTGTCCAAGGACACTTCGGCATTTGGAGAGGCTCTGGTTCAAACAGCCAACCTTGCAATTAGTGAACAACCTGCTCTGGCACCTGAGCAACTCATCGCTGAGTTTCCCTGTTAGTCAAACAATAAAAAAACCTTGGAGTCATTTTTGACAGTGAGTCAAGACTTGACAGGCAAATTGCTTCTGTTGTCAAGACTAGATTTTTCCAGCTGCGTCTCCTCAATAAAGCCAAGCCCTTTCTTTCCCAACACGAACAGGAGAAGGCCATTCACCCTTTTATGAGTTCTCGCATCAACTACTGTAATGCACTCTATTTCGGTATCACACAGTCATCACTCCGTCGATTACAGCTGGTTCAGAATGCAGCTGTCCGTCTTGTAAACCACACAAATAGACGCAGTCACATCACCCCCATCCTCTCCGCCCTCCATTGGCTCCCGATCCATCGTCGCATTGAGTTTAAAATTGTAACATTTGTTTTTAAAGTTCTTCATGGCCTTGCTCCATCATTCTCTATCTGAGCTTTTAACCATCCACTGCCCCAGCAGAGCCCTCCGGTCGTCCACTCAGATGGTGCTGGACGTCCCCAGGTCTCGGTACCAGCAGTGGAGTGATCGTTTATTTGCTGTTGCCGCTGAGACTCTGGAACGCACTTCCACTGGAACTTCGTGTTACGACCGACCTGTCGCTAATCAAGTCCAGACTAAAAACTCACTTATTCAGACGTGCCTTTGACTCCTAGGACTGTTTTATTTTCATGTTGTTCCAAAATGCCTTATTTAAATGTTACTGATTCATCTGTGCTGCATTATGGTTTCATGTTTATGTTTTTTATGGTTTTATGGTTTTATAGTAACCAAAAATGGAAAGCACTTTGGTCTTCTTTTATGTTGTTGTAAAATGCTCTATAGATAAATTTGATTGCTTGATTGATTGATTGATTGATTGATTGATTGATTGATTGATTGATTGATTGATTGAGCCCTTAGCCTCTTATATTATAAATTCAGGACGTTTTTTTTCTTGCTTTTTTGCCGTTTTCTATAAAGAATGGATTTAGAGATTGACAAGCCTCTATAAAATTGAGCTTAATGATGGCTTATAATATAAAAGGACATCAGTAAAATGTGTTAAGTCGGGGAGCTAGAGACAGGCTGAGGTTGTGTAACCAGAATTTACTCAACCATGTGGCTAAAATGAGTAGTTACCTGCAGTGGGAGATGCTAGCTTACAAACTCCACCCCTTTAACATCCAAGTCATTTCTAAAAATGTACTTGAAGAAAGTAATTGAAATAAAGCTTCCACTTTAATGAAAAAACTTACCAGAATCGGAGAGAGATCAAATTACTAATTATACCGTGACAAAACATCCTTCCCGGCTCAACATGATGGAATGAGCTCACATTAAGTCTGTAAACCCTCAAGAGACACACAATTGTCCAAAGCAGGCTTGAAAACACAAAGAAAAACAGGCTGCTGTCCATGAGGGGACTCAGCTTAGGTCTGAAATCATTTTACTGCCACAAACCATTTCTTCTCCTGGTTTTCAGGAAAGCAGAGATTTCAAACCATAAAAAGAAAATCTGAAAATTCATGTGTATTTGCATGTGTGCATGTGTTGCAAGTAAATGATCCACAGAAGAGTCTGCGGTTACCGCAAGAAATGTTGTATAAACTATCTCACTTGGTAGATATTCGTACAGTGGAGTGTTACGTAAGCTGGTAAAAGATCTCCATATCTGCGTGTCTCAAAGAAATGCCATCTCCCTGGCTGAGTCATGTCCCATCTTTCAGCTCTGAAAGGCAATTTTTTCCCACAGGGCACCTCAGTATTATTATCGATAAGCTATACTGTTCACAGTGCATCTGGGGATAATACCAGAGACATCCCTTTTGTCTTCTGAGGGATTGAAGCCAACTGAAACTTTTGAAAAAAGGCCACAGCGGCACATGTTTCTGAGACAGGTGCCCTGTGAAACTTTCAGCTGGGCGTGTTTAAAAAGGCAAACCGTAGACGTTTAGAGGAATTTTTCATTGTCAGAAGTGCATTTGGCTCTTATAAAAGGAAGAACAATGGCATCCAGATCCTGGTCAGTCTGGTGGTTAACTTGTGTACTGGAGGATAGAAAAGTATTCTTTAATGTACTTACCTTTCCTGGTGGCTGTGTAAATGACTCAATGTGACGTCGACTGCCAGTAAAATAAAAACCAACAACTGAGTTCTTTGTTAAAGTTCTGAATATAGAAGGAAGGCAACAGTCTGAACACTGAATCAGAATCCAGTGAGCTTGTTCTGTTTCTACACTGTTGAGAGGAGACACCCAAACAATCCTTGTGTGAATCAAAATCATTTAATAAAGTCTTTTAAACACAGTTTGGCTCAGGAGCAGAGCAGAGAGGCAGCCCTGAGTGGGCACTTCTACCACTAACTAAAAGGCTAGCCATCCCACACAACCAACAGTAAAGCCCTTAGACGGCTGCACGTCAGAGAACTGGAGTTACGTCCTGCAGCTCCTGTTTTTCGTGCAGAATATTCGACTGTCAGAACAGCCATGCTTTGTATACACTAAACACTCTCATTGAACCACAACAAAATAGCTTTGACCAAACAGATTTAGACTTTATTGTCACTGAAAAGCATATAGAAAGTCTAAAAATGCATCTTTGTTTTTATATGCAAAAAAAAATGTGATTGTAAAGTCGATGTTTTCTATGTTCTATTATTAGGGCCTTCTGCTAGATCATTTTGGATTTTCTTTCAACTTTTTTATCATGTGCAATTGATATTTGAAATTATTTTAGCTTGATATAAGTTGAATACTTTCCATTGCACATTGTTGGACATTATTTTACATGATTTTTTTTAAGATGCACCTGAATAATCTGCAATATTGGACTTGTAGATCAAATTAAAAACTGATTACAGGTGAGTTGAAATGTGACAAATTGTGCCACAAAAACAGAAATACTGTTATTGATCTAACACACATGACCATTGTGAAAACTGGCATTCAAGACCTATGTTACAAACTGGATGTTTTACACAAAGTTATACTGTGAGTACGTGAATATTTCTAGTAATTACTTAAGAGTTTACCTTAAAGCATCTTCTCCACTAAGTATATGAATTCAGTAACTATTATAGGTAAAGTCTGTTTCACCATCCTACAAAGTGAGGCATGAAAATGCAAAATATGCTCACAGAGAAAAACAAAAAACAAAACTTAATTATATTTGAAGAACCATTTTGAAACTCCAGACCTTGGTTTTACTTTGCTTTGGCTGTCAAGCAAATGAAAATAGCTTGTTTTTCATTTTTGATGTATCACTAGTTGACTTCTGCATTATTTTTTTATTGTTAATGTCTGCTTCAGAGATGAGACTTTTCATGACAGCTGCATTTTTAAAAAATATTTCAACTCACCCATAGTCACAGATTGTTTGATCTGCTTGCCATCTACAATATTGCAGAATGTGAATCAGTGATGATAAATAACATTTCTTGGACATTTCTTCAATAGTTCCTGAGACACTGTCATAGAAGCATAGCCTCAAATTTCAATGTGCAAAAAACATGCTGAAAGTGGGTCAATGGGTAAGTTAAAAACATATCTTGGAAAATGTTTGATATATCAAACACTTTACCAAACTTTATCAAACACATATTATACATATTCATATTTTATGCTATAAAATTTCCAGCTAATCAGAAATGCTTAAGCAGAAACTGTTCTAAAAATGTGATGATGTGAGACAGAATGACCCTTTTAGTTTAAGTGTGTGGGATTTAGGTTTAGCTCCAGATTTAGTAGAAGCTCTTGTACAGACTGCAGGGATAAAATCTACTTTGACGAGATGAAGGGCTGAACCATGCAACACTAACCCAAAACCTGCAGCCATAAGACAGAAAATGCAAAACAAAAGTTGGACACAGTGTGATGTGTCCACTAGGTGGATGTCCTGAGCAAAACAGGGAAGCTTGACATAAGTCTTACATGTACTTATCTTATGAAATATAAATCTCAATCATGTTATCAGCTTAATTAACAATTAAAAACAGCATAAGTTTATTAGCATTCCAGATTTTTATTTTTTTAATCAATCAAGGGTTACATAAAGAGGCTTTTAAAACTGTATCCACTGTGTGTGAGTCCTCATGTACTTCTACACATGAAAATGATAAAAATGAGAGACCAAAAAATGTCTGTTTGGCCTACAGACACGTGCACCACAAAAATGTATTAAAAATAATAATAAACAAGACTGACCCAATGCAAGTAATGGTCTCACTCATTAGTGTAATAACTTTGTGCCTCCACCACTGTGGACAGATTGTGCCTGTTTTAGATGTTGCTTGTCATTGTTTGATATGAAGAGATGATGATGGTGGTTGTGCTTTTGGTAACCAGTATTTATTTACAGATGTCTCAAAAACTTTACCCTGATAGCTTTCTGAGGTCTAAAGGCTTTGCTAGTACCACAATTAAAACAATAACATTTTATCATCAGTAACATCTGTCCATCCATTATCTATACACCACTTAATCCTCATTAGGGTCACAGGGGGCTGGAGTCTATCCCAGCTGACTTGTGGCGCTTTTCCATTGGCACCTACTCGACTCTACTCTACTCGGTTTGTGAGGTTTGCCATTAGGACGTAGGTCGAATCGATAATGTAACGTCTACAGAGTGCAGGCCACCGATTGGACAGGAAGTGACGACACACAAGAGCGACTCCTGCACGAAAACCAAACTCGCCATTAAAAAAAAACAAAAAACAACTGGCAACAGCGGTGGTGCTTTCCTGACTCTCTTCTTTTACTTTGAATCTGACAAAAAGCCATAGAACGAGCAGCAGGTATACCATCACCTTGATGTCCTCCATTGTTGTGTTGCGTTTGTGTTGCACACAAATGACATTAAGGGACTTCCGGTCTGCCGTGCTATGACGACTCCACCCACGATGAGGTGGTATTATATTCAATGTAATGGAAAACCACCTAAACTGAGTCGAGTCGAGCCGAGTAGGCGCTAGTGGAAAAGTGCCGTAGAGACAAATAATCATACTCATATTCACACCTACTGACAATTTAGAATCACCAATTAACCTCAGCATATTTCTTGACTGTGGGAGGAAGCTGGAGAACCTGGAGAGAACCCATGCATGCACAGGGAGAACATGCAAACTCCATGCAGAAAGATCCCAGCCCCAGGCCGGGATGCAAACCGAGGATCTTCTAGCTGCAAGGCAACAGAGTCACTGTGCAGCACTCATCTGTAACATATTTTTTCAACAAATTTTAATAAGATACACATTAACTAGTTAAATAAACAAACTGAATGCTCCCTAAGTTCAACTTTATGTGGACTACATACAAAACAAACCAAGAAACACACAACTGATGCTGGGAATTCTTTATTAGCTGAAATATGAATCAGTTTTTCACAGCGATACATATTCCAGACAATTAAATTCATCCTGAGAAGAATAAGCGGCACACTGAAGAGTTTTTACAGGATGGTTCAGTTAAAGGTGCACATTTCAATGTCTGTCACTTCTTCATCAGAAGGCCTTCTACTTGGGGCTGGAGCTAATAAGAAATATATTAATTTGTTAAACTCACCAATTAACACTTGATCACATGAACTGAAGGGGAAAAATATTCCATACATTGTTTAATCTGTTGTCATTACGGTTTTTCCAATTGATTGTTTTTGTCATTTCTCTAAATTAATTGTGTGCTTTTTAAAAACACAGTACTCCAGAGATAAAACTAATCTGCATTTATCCCAATTAGACACAACCTTTTCAGTATAAGGCTCATTGTTAGTGTTTCAAATGTTACATCAAGAGAATATTTTTTCACTTTTTTCACCAAATATTTTAACCTGACTTTATCCTATGATACATATTTTGAGCAGGACACATAAAATAGACTCTTGCTGTTCTCTTAGACTTGATTTGCTCATATTTAAGTGCTTGATCGTGAATGTTGAGGACACAGTGTCAGTTTTGTTTGGCTATATTACATGACACAGTATTTAAAGGCAGGTTTACAACAACCAGTAACATTTATTTCTCATTATTCATTGTATCATGGATAAACGGTTTGTTCATTTAGCAGTTCTTCTGTTTAGTTACAAGAATGGCTTCATTCCAGTGGGACAGAGGTGATGCAGGAGGAAGAGGGTGATGAAGACGATGTGATGCACGTTGTATCTGGAGAAGAAGCAGTCGAGACAGAACATTAAGACTGCATTCAGTTTGCAGTAATTCTACATTTATTGTAGGTCATTTACTAAAATTTACTCAATCTAGTAACAGTGATGTTATGGGACTATATGCTGCACAACCGTCTGTTAAAATACGGGTAATGTGTGGTTGTGGCCAGCAGAGGGAGACATCTACATGCAGTTTCGAACAATGACTACTTGACCCAAGAGTTATTTAAAGTATTGGAGTAGAAATAAATAGTTTTATTATGAAAAACAAGCATGTTATGACTCAAAAGAGTGTGGTAACATGCAAACATAAATCAAAAAAACTGGGGATGATTTAGATAAGTCTACCATGATCTCCCATACTTAGTAAATGTGTGTATATTAGAGTTTTGGCATCCACTTTTTCTGTTTACCATTTATTCTTTATGTCTTGCGTGCATTGCTTTTTTAAAATATTTATCTTAATATTTGTGTTTCATAATGGGTCATCTTTGAGTTTGCTTCATTGTCACAAATACTCTTTTTGTTTTTTAGGATGACAAGAAAAAAAGTACAAAACAATAATGACTGCCTTCACAAGAATTTACATTCCTTCTTCAGTCAAACACAATCATCTTTATTTATTACTAAATCCAGCTACAAATCAGACATAACACACTGACTTACCATATGCTAGTCCACACTTCTCTTCCCTCTGTAAATCACTGCAGGAGAAAGATTGAAGTGATATTAGACAAATGAAACAACATTTAGAATGTTTTACTAACACAGTGCAACTACTGAAAACTTCAAATGGTCTCATCTCTAATTTGATGAATACTGGAGTGCATTAAGATTTCAGCCACACTCACCTGTGCCAACTTTGCTCCCTGAACAAGTGACTGAAACAGCGGAGACAGAAAAATCAAATTAATCAGATCAAATATTTACAGTATTCAGATGGAATAGAAGGCTGGTGAGATTCCCTTAATGCTCTGCTTTAATGCTGTTGTCCTCCCCATTGAAGTTCATTTGCACTTAGAAATGTCCTTATTTCTGAAAGAAAAGCTTAATTTAATCAGAAATATAGTCTGTTAATGTCTATTCTAGCTTGAAACGAGTGATTTTTAATGGAATATCTCCATAGGAGTACAGAGGAACATTTCCAGCAACCATCACTCCTGTGTTCTAATGGTACATTGTGTTAGCTAATGGTGTTGAAAGGCTCATTGATGATTAGAAAACCCTTGTGCAATTATGTTAGCACATGAATAAAAGTGTGAGTTTTCATGGAAAACATGAAATTGTCTGGATGACCCCAAACTTTTGAACGGTAGCGTATCTCAAAATACAGCTACTGCATTCATTTGCATCTTTGAAAAAAGCATCAGGAAAAATGACAAGCTATTATAACCTAGTTAAAGGTGAAAGGTTAAATGTTAAAATAGCCCTCAGAACAAATAATCCTCCACCATCTCACGTGAGGGCTCTGCTGTCCTACCTGAGTAAAATCTCTGGGGGCAGAAGAGGACTTTGCTGCCCTCTGCTGTGAGTGGAGCCACCACCACATGGTAGACGTCTCCACACTGGATGTTGCCAATGTCACAGCTGTTCTCTCCTGGAGAAGCGGTGCAGGTGTAGTTGTTGATGATGCCCACCAGCTCTGCCACGGAGCTGTGGCTGCTGCCGCTGCGCCAGAAAACCCTCAGAGAGTTACTGGCCATCCTGTACAGCCTGACACCGGACGGACAGCAGGCACCTGCAGGACAGACAGACTGATGAAGTGACGAGTCTGCTGTGATTTTATTATCTCAAACAATACCAGTTTGTGATTAACCAGTGATACTTCTGCTAAACCTGAAGTCATGTTAAAGACTGATGAGAAATTATACAATAATATGACTGTGTTGGAACCATAGATAATAACAGTGTTTAGATTTCAAGTGATAATGTGGACATTTTTGAAGAAGTTCCCATTTAATTTATTATGTTCCACTTCCATTCAGTTACTTAAAGCCTTAATGTCACTGCTCAGATGTGCTTTTGTTGTTTTCTTGAGACTTCTATCAGTGTGCTCATAATGGTACTTGTACAAATTCAAAACCAATCAGTCAAGATCTCTTTTTTTAACATAAATACATAAAATAAATTAGTTTTTTAGAAACACATAACTTGAATTAGTTTTATAAATAACACAACAGCAACAAAATTACATACACTAAGCATGACATCTTAGAAATGAAAAATAACACACGTCTCTAATTTCTTCATTATTGTCTCTCAGCTAGCAGGGAATGTTCAAATAACTTTGGTTTACATTATCTACAATGATATTTCTTTCAAAGCGATGTCTTCATTTCTATTTTTTTGTGGTCAGATTATGTTTTATGAATATTTATCATTTCAAATAATGCTTCTCTAAGTTAAAATTTGACCAAGACATAATGTTTTAACTGCAACATTCAGATCACGTTGTCAGGGTCACAGATTATGCTACAAGATAACATTCATTTAGTGTGATATATTAACAAAAGTAGAACTTTTTGCAATGTTCAGAGGATGTTTTGGGGATGTTGTTAGCACAATAAAGAATGTTCTTCTATAAAACATTCCCGCAGTGTTCCACACGATAAAAAGAAAAGATGTTCTCAATGCAACATTTAGAAAACTTTGTAAGAGGTTGAGCGCATAATGGTCTAACAATGTTATCACCAAACATTTTTAGAATGTCTTCAGCAAACTAAAAGAAAACTTCCTGCTGAAAACATTGCTAGAAGTTTGCAAAAGTTTGCAGAAGTTCATGAAACATTTTCAGAAGGAAGAAATTCTATCTGAGTTCTTGGCTGACGCATATTTAGGAAAAAAAATATATAATTAGGGTCCGTCTATCATTAGTACAGTTCTACTACTCTTAAGGTCCTGAGTGTGAGTTTGTTTGTTTGTTTGTTTGTTTTTGGTTTGCATAAAAAATGATAATGCACCAGAACCAAAGTTCCTGTTAATCACTGGCACATGCCAGACTGTGATAATCAAAAAAATAATTTTCTATATGGAAAATAAATCCTTTTACATTTTTTTTGTTAATAAAAACAACAGCAACAAATGTGGCATCATGTAAGCTGCCATTTAAAAGAATCAAATCCTTAAAATGAATGAATGTTTGGTTATTATGATCAGGACTGATTTTCCTTAAAAGTAATCAGTAATTGAAAGTGAAAAATAACATTAATATACACTACCAGTCAAAGGTTTGGACACACCTTCTCATTCAAGGGGTTTTATCTAATTATTTTCTACATTGTAGATTAATACTGAAGACATCAAAACTGTAAAAGAACACGTGGAATTATGTTGTAAACAAAAAAATACTAATCTACAGTATTAAATTACAATGTAGAAAATAATACAAATAAATGAAAACCATTGAATGAGAAAGTGTGTCCAAACTTTTGACTGGCACTGTAGATGTTTTTTTGGGGGTTTTTTTGGATTGGTTTTGACATGGATGTTTTTGTCTTTAAGGACTTCCATGCAACTTTTTTCAGTGACACTTAAGGATTAAGTTTAATGTCCTCTGATGACACTTATTCACAGGTGTCACCATGTAAACAGGAACGTCCTAAGTCACTAATATGTACATGACATGTACACAAACTTAACCTAAAAGTCATATGTAATGCACAGTGTGTGTGTAGAAGCCTCTCAGGTTTTATGACATCCTTGTAGAATTGTTTTTTCCACAGCATTGGACAAAGGGACCAGTATCATTTTATTCCCAGTGTGATGAGTAGTCAATTAAAAAGTTACTACTCAAAACTAAGTAGCACATTGAAATTTACAACTCAAAAAATCAATATTTTTGTGTATTCATGCTATTTCTGGCCTCCCCACTCGTAGAAAGCATCACCACTCACTGGATGAAAAGCCCTGGTAGGTGCAGCTGGACTTGTGGCCGCTGTGGCTGACTGCCTCCATGGTGACGGTGTAGTTGGTGCCGCAGGTGATGCATCCCATGAGGCAGTGGGAGTCCTGGGTGTGGCAGCGGGCGTGACCACGAGGTGAAGTCAGGGAGGTGATGAAGGAGTGAGCGCCTTTAGCATGAGACCAGGAGACGTTGGTCATCGCCTGAGTCACCTGATCGACTGTTAGATTCATCGGACAGCAGGGTTCTGTAAAACAGGAGGATGTATGTAGATGGGGGTCAAATAGTCACACCGTTTAGTGATTATTAAAATATTCATGTATAAACACACAGAAATCTAAAACTTCAAGGGTTCCTTAAGGGCGTTTTAGTGATCAAATGTTGCTGCTGTGAACATTCAGAATAAAAATAGATGTGGTTAAATTAAAGGGGCACTCCATTAATTTAATAACCAGACAAGCTTTGATATGAAAACTAAAGGGTTGTTGGGCTGCTAAGTCACATGGGATAGACTCCACCACCACCACCACCACCACCACCAGTCTCATTAAGTGAATTAGTTTTGTAACAATAAAGGTGAAGATATCTCAGTCTCTGCTGAGATATCTAAATGCATTTTCTACCACCTTTCTTTCTTCTGGAGATTAAGCATTATCGATCTTTAGAAAGACTAAAGTTGTAAATCAATGATAAGCAGCTCTGCATTTGTCACCTCCAGTCCGAAGCTTCGACTGCTCACCTGTTTCCAGAGAGTCGGTGTAGCTGGGTAAACTCTGGCCGGCGGCGCTGGTTGCTGTGACGCTGACTTGGTAGGTGGAGCCACAGGGAAGGTCAGTGATGTCGCAGGTGGTCCCGCTGGTGGTGCAGGAGTGGATGCCGTCGTCTCCACCTGCAGTCACAGTGTAGTTAGCAGCTCTGTTGTTTCCTGTCCAGCTCACACTGATGCAGGAGGAGTTCTTCGGATTCAGCATCAGATTCATTGGCATGCAGGGAGCTGATTAGGAGGAAGGAAGGAGGAAGACATTAAATGTTGACTGAGAATGGCCATACTCTTGAAGGTTTCTACACGATTATAAGAAGGTTGTATGCATCAGTTTGGGCATACACTACCGTTCAGAAGTTTGGGCTCACTTAGAAATGTCCTTATTTTTGAAAGAAAAGCATTTTTTTCAATGAACGTAACATTAATTTAATCAGAAATAAAGTCTGTTAATGTGGTAAATGGCTATTCTCACTGGAAATGACTGATTTTTAATGGAATATCTACATAGGGGTACAGAGGAACATTTCCAGCAACCATCACTCCTGTGTTCTAATGCTACATTGTGTTAGCTAATGGTGCTGAAAGGCTAATTGATGATTAGAAAATTCTTGTGCAATTATGTTAGCACATAAATAAAAGTGTGAGTTTTCATGGAAAACATGAAATCGCCTGGATGACCCCAAACTTTTAACGCGCTTTCTTCCAACTGGTCGCTCTTTCTTGAGATAAACTCCTATTCAAAGCTATTATAGATTTCTGACAATGAAAGGAGGCAATACATTAACCTCATAGTCTTTATATGACACACTGTATAATTATACAGTTAGGTCTAATATAATGCAAATTGTAGTATCAGGACTTGTCATTATATAGTGGGGTAATTTCCAATCATAAAAGATAACTCTGACTTTTTGAGTCATACTGGTATCCAGTGTTTTGTAATTCTTCATTCAAAAAATGTTTTTAACCTTAAAACAATCCAGATATCTTTAGCAGTGTTGGGCCTTTCTCACTGAACCTCTAGGTGGTTTCAATATGAGTTTTATATTTTTAAATAAACAAGTTATTTGTATCATATTTGACATTCTACAGTATCTGAGAACCGAAGTTGGCTGCAAAGCAACTCTGCTACAAAGACAAGCAGAGGTTAAGTGTAAAATGTGACTGTGTATTAGGTGAAATCATGCAGATATGAGCAGGGTCTATACCTGTGCCTTTGGTGTGAGCTCTGCAAGCACGGTTACATCCACTAAATTCATTGCAGGGTGTCACCACCACAGTGTATTCTCTGTCACAGCTGAGGTCAGACAGGGCGCACACCGGTGCTGTGTCATTACACAGGATGACCTCTGAAGTGTCTGCAGCTCGAGTCTCGTACACATCTGCTCCCTGAGAGGCCGTCCACATGATCTCCAGAGTGTCAGTGCTCACAGAGGAGACGGATACGTTCTCTGGACAGCAGGGCACTGAGACACAGGAGACACACATGTATTAATCATAAAGAGAGTAGAAGGAAATCTGTCTCACCTCTGCTGCGACTTACAGGTGGTGTAGTTGAGAGGCTGGCCTTCAGGGCTGCCGCCGGCCTCGTTGAACGCCAACACAAACATCACGTATGTGTAGCCACACTGGCAGTGGAAGGTGCAGTTGTTGCTGGTGGTGTTGCAGGTCCCCTCGCTGCCGTCATTTTTCTTGATGAAGGCCGTGTAGCTGTCAGCGTGAGGTACCGTCTCCCACCTCACAGTGCAGTTTCCTTCTGTTGACTCCACAACAGCCAAAGACTGTGGAGGGCAGGGGACTGACAGCAGAGACAGCAGGGAGGTTCATCACAAACTGACATGTTACTGACACTGAGTGCGAACGAAAAGACAAGTAAAATGAGATGAATGTTCAAGCATTTATCTTCATGAATCACAAACAAATGCTTTTAGTTTTCAAATGTCCTCATACATTCATACGTTGAGCACAATAGCAGCAATAATAGTACAGCATTTTCATTACTACATTGTAGTTGTCAATTTTTGTTTGTTAAATGAGTAACAAAAGAAACCTGGAGCAGTAATGTTTCAAAACTGTGAAAACAAATTAATATAATGGCAAATATATGTAGAATAATGATTATTTTTTAGCAGATTGAAACTGTGTAATTTTATGGCCACAAAAAAATAAAATAAATAAAAATACTATTTGGAAAATACAAATTTTTAGTATGGATATTGTTTACAGTTTTGACCTTTTTTTGGAGTTTACATTTACATCAATACATTTTCCTATCAATTTTATTATTTGCAATTTAACAAAACATGATAAATTAGTAAAATAATTGTTACATTTTTTTCTCCTTAAAATACATATTTATCTCTTTGAAAGATTAATATTTTTTGCTGATTTAAATACAGCAACAACAACAAAAAAAGACTTATTTTGCAGTCACACACTGGGAAAGAACAAATTAGGATTCATAAAAAAATATACATTTTTAATTGAGACATTGACAGTTTTTGGTATTTAGTTTTCTGGTTAACTAGCAAATTAAAACATTTTTTCTATGATTCAACTGGTACTAGTATCTAGTACTCTCTGTAAAGTAATGAAACTGAGAAAGTCTGTAAAGTAACAGGAAATTACTGAAAATGTTCTCTCTTCTTCACATTTTAGTTTCTGATGATTCATCATGTATTCCTAATATTTTTAATACTTAAATGCAGCTTTTGGTCAAAGTCAGCGGCAATAAAGATAAAATCTTATCTAATCTTGATATTTTATATCACAATAGTAATTACTGAATAAATGGGAATCTTCCTGACTAATGCCGTAAATTGAGTATCTGAAAAATCAAGTTATGACAATAATTGATATAAAACTTCAGAAAATGTTCATTAAGCTAATACCTTTTCCACAAAAAGCTCTGCTCACTGACTGCCTATTATGGCCTGTTACAACCAGATAGTTACTTTAATAGAAACAGTATCTATCAGAAACTGTTGACACATTCATATCTGTGCTACTCACAGGTGATGAAGACCTCGGGGCTGGACGGATGGCCGGGTCCGGCCTCGTTGGAGGCGGTGACCTGGATAGTGTGAACCTCTCCGCAGCCCACTGCAGGCAGAGTGCAGGAGCTGGATGTGGAGTTACAGGTGAGGTTCTGGTCACTCATCACATGGTACATGATGGGTCCATGAACAACCTGGTCGATGTTCCAGGACACAGAGAGTCCTGCAACATGATTATTCTTCACCACAGACACACGGACAGAGGATGGAGTTGGAGGTCCTGTTCAAAGACAAAACATAAAGACAAACCCAGTAAAGGACTGAAATCAGAGTAGACAAGAGTACCAATTTGATATACTTTGACTATATGCTTTTCTCTACTTCATTTTAGTCCAACAATAGCTGTTTAGTGCATCCATCAGATAGCTGTTGTTACTAAAAATCTTTTTAAATAAAAATTTTATACCAAGCTAGTAAAATGTGACATGTTTCCATGAATTGCCATTCAAAACTAAGCACATTAATCAGTAAATTAATCATTTATACAATAATCTTAAAGGAGACATAGTTTAAAGTGAGTACGTTTACTGAAGAGACTTGGGTGAATTTTACTGCTAATACTTTCTGGTCAGTATGTAGAATATGCTTGCAAAATAACATCTCTGAACTCATTTTTGAATGTGACTGTGCAGAAATGTACCAATCCTATAGAGGTTTTATGATAACCTCTAGCTGCATTACTATCGTTTATTGGCCATCATGTCATGACTACATGATGGTCATGATGGTAAGATTTAATTTTAAATAAGATTTTGAATTCTTTTATCAATATTTACATTTTAGTGTTTATCAATGCTTATGGACTATTCCTTCTGATAAAATGACTCTTCTTAAAATATAAGACATCACTTTGTATTGGTGGCATGATCATGGTTTAGTCACCTGACACTGTCACGAATACAAAAATATGTAAATGAAAACATTCTTTATCCAGAAATGACATGGATGTTAATGTATAATCTCACGTTGTATTTAACACAGAGGTTAAATTCCCAGTGCTTCCTTACGTGTGATCTGGTTGATGTGCAGGCTTCCTTCTCCCTTGCGGCCCTCGGTGTCCCAGGCGAAGACCTGGATGACGTAGAGGGATCCAGCATCCAGACCGGAGATGGTCATGTTGGTGTTGGAGGTGTTGTGGATGCTGCTGTTTGAGCCGAGCTTGGATATAGACAGGGAGTACTGGACGGCGTGAGTAACTGGGGCCCAGGACACGATGATACTGTCGTTGCTCGGAGAGGAGGAGGAGAGCTGAGGAGGAGGCAAGACTATGGAGGAGAAGACGGTTTAAAAGTTTACATGAGATGTTCTGAGGGACGATGACAGCATGAACACTTTATCTAAAGGCCGAGAGGAGAGAGTGAAGTGGAACAGAGAATCTGAATAGTTCTTTTTACCGTAGTATATTTATTTGATTGTAGCTAAAAAATATATCTATATGTGACTTCAAAGTTCAAAACAGCACTGACACAGTATCACATCATCACACTTTTGCATTTAGAGCTATTTTTTTATACTTGTTTGATTTCTAAACCATGTCTTAACAACTGACAGAATGTTTCGGGTCTTTCAGCAATAATCAAATATTGGAGTTGTGTGGCTGTAAAAGACTTAGCAGTCAGGTGTGATATATTTATTTATCAGTATTTTTTCAAGACCTAAGTGAGGCAGAAATTCAGCATTTTAATGTTTTTTTCCTGTCAAAGATGAATTCAAATTAAAAACCCTGATTTTTTTTTCTTCATGGGTGATGAGATGCCACAAGAACATGTTATTTTCTGCCAAAGTGGGAACAACCAATCATTTCACCTGTTACAGTCCTTTCAGTACTTAAGATTTGAAGCTTTTGAGGTTGTCGGGGGTCTTTAGTGAGTCATGTTCCATGTAAATCAAATCCCACAGGAAGACTCAGGCCCTCATTTTTGTCTTCCTTAAATCTTTGCCACAGCACATATTATTTGGTACAAATGAATAGGAAACTCTCTGTTAGTTGATTGGTCATTGATGATCTGTACATTGAGCTCAGTCATCATTTCACTGGCATATGTCTGTGTGTGATGTATAGTACAGCTAAATTAAATCTAAACTAATAAATTCACATCAGTTTGTTTTGCAGATGTTTTCTATAGCTACATCATAAAAGAGAAACAACTGGTATAAAAGAGATGATAACTCTGATTGTTAAGCACCTATCTAGGCAATAATTAAGTCTTATGATGTATTATATTAAACTGTTTTTTCACCTACGTGTTTCTGAAAGAGAGAGATAATGAGTGAGGATAGATACAGAAAGAGTACATTTGTTTAGTAGATCCAAACTGAAGATGGAATTTTTCAGGATCTGCTGACTGAACTGAGATTAGTAACTCATTCCAAAACCAAAGGGCCACACATCAAATGCATCAGAGATATTAAATCTGTAAAAAAATTATATATGATTCATAATATCAAACACAAAATTGTGAAATTGTGTGTTGAATGTTGCTTTGTGTCATGTAGAACAAATGTTCCCTCTGGGGTGGGAGCGGAGGCGAGGGGCGACAGCTATTTATCAGGATGAGGTCAGCTCTTTGTGCTTGCTACAGAGGTTGGTCAGGTATGGTTACCACCGATACAGGAGAGGTCCTCTGGGGCACTGATGCATTTCTTGGGAAAGACAAACCTGGATTTGCACTCATGATGTGTGTGTTACATCCCCTCACAATACTGTATGTAGAGGCTCAGCCATGGGACAATAAGACAGATCAAGTGACCTCTGCAGGGCATGTGGACTGATGAGAAATGAACATGAGACTTGTTTGTGCCCATACAAAACAGTCCATGGGTGTTATTTTTTTTTCCACTGAATGTGTATATGAGGTTTTGTTTCCCAGCTATTGAAGTGGTAAAATATTAGAATCCAATAATCTGCACAAGATTAGAGATGATTTGATGACGAACAACTGCACCTGTCTTTCCAGTCACAGAACTTGATGGCTGGCTGGGGCCTGCGCTGTTCTCCGCCAGGATGCTGAGTGAGTACTCAGTGTACGGTGTGAGGGACTCGATCTCAGCGGGGGACGAGGACACTGTGTCCTCTCTGAAGAAACCATCGCTGTTTTGGATTCTAATGACGTACTGTGTTGCCCTGGCTTTCGGGTTAAACACAACAATCAAGGTCCTGCTGTCTTTCGGCTTCACTCTCTGGATGGGCTCCATTTCATCGGGGGCTACAATTGTCACATGCAATTCAAATAAGAAATGACAGAAAACAAAGACATATATTTTAAAGTTAATAGTGAAGGTATTGGATGTTCACTACATTCAGTCTTCTGTGTTAAGGTCAGATTTTAGGGGTGAAGAAATAGGAAACAAGACTGAATTTCCTCTGAATCACTCTGGCCACATTTTGAAATTTTTCACTGAATCTAGCTGTAAAACTGTAACACTTGGTGGCAATTTCTATCATAGCTAAGGGGCACAGATATCTATTTATCTTGGAAAATAGCAATAACTCTTTTGAGGTCTTTGTTCAGTGTAAACTGACAAATGCCCACCTCAGCCTGAGAAAAAAGTTTGGATATCTCAATTTAAACTGTAATATTAGTTATCATACAGTTCCAAAGCCAAGCTCACATAACACCATAGTTCTAAAAGTAAATGAAGTGAAATGACAGGTATGGACATAAAAGAATATTAAATGCTGTAACAGTCCAGGTATGGACAGAAATGGACCTCACCTGTTGACGAGTCAATAGATGCAGTGGCCAGTGCTGTTTGGGAATCATCCAGAGCTTCAACTGTGAAGGTATACTCAACGTTCTCTGACAAAGACGTGACAGAGCCCATCACTGTGTTTGGCCCAAATGTGGCAAAAGCGATGAAGTTGTTTGGTGAGTTTCGGGGGGCAACGCTGATCTTGTACGAGGTGGCTCCTGAGTACCCGGTCCATCTGACAATGACGGTCCTGGATGTTGCAGCGAACACAGATGCTTGAAAACCTGATGAGAGCAACGTAAGAAGTGCAGATTATCATCTTGGGACACAGATTCTTTAATAATGAATAAATTATGTGGTCAAAGAGTTGTGCTTCTACATTCTTATATGACTGTCATAGTGGTATGTATGGAAAAAGAGAACATACAGTACCTGATTGAGCTGCAGCCTGCAAATTCAAATGAGAAATAATTATTACATAACAGTCTAATGTGATAGAACCAAAATGTTATGCTCTATTGATTGAAATGATTTTAAAATAAGCTTTCATCTTAACAGTTGTATAGAGTATTACTGTACCTGTAAGCATACGCCCAGCAAGAATAAAATCACCAACCACTTCATGGCACTCATTCTTCACGTTTGTCTCTGGAAACACTCCTCTCACTGTTTTACACCCGTGGCAGCTTCTGTTTGATTATTACTTCTCTCTAGCAGTTTTAACTTTTCTTAAACATAGGTGCTGTCTGTGCTAGTTACCTGCATTTAGCTCCTCCCACTGGTGGTCAAACTTCCAATCCTATTAAAGCAAAGAGATGCACCTTGGGGCAAGTATAGGTTGAATAGCATGAGAAAGAAACACCTCGGTATAGTTATAGGCATGATATTCTATATTCAGGGATGCATTCACAGCATGTGGCATTAATATGGGCCTGGCAAAGGAACTGGACTTTCCTTAGACAGACTATCTATCTATCTATCTATCTATCTATCTATCTATCTATCTATCTATCTATCTATCTATCTATCTATCTATCTATCTATCTATCTATCTATCTATCTATCTATCTATCTATCTATCTATCTATCTATCTTTATATGTATGTATGTATGTATGTATAGCTAGATAGATAGATAGATAGATAGATAGATAGATAGATAGATAGATAGATAGATAGATAGATAGATAGATAGATAGATAGATAGATAGATAGATAGATAGATAGATAGATAGATAGATAGATAGATAGATAGATAGATAGATAATGTTTGTCAGTTTTGACTTAATTCCTCAGAAAGTCCCACGCAGTTTTCCAGCCTGTGCAACGGGATGTTGTTTAGTTTGCTTTTAGATACTAATTTCTACTGTGGTTTATTTGGTAATTAATATTTTTATTTTGTGAATTTGTAACCACTATCGACTTAGCATCTCATATATTTGCTTTACCATGAGCGTTTATTCAGTATCTTGATAAAAACTACAGCAGCGCTCCGTCGCACACTTGTTGACGCAGCTGACGTCAGAGAACAAGGACGCGGGACCGACAGGAAGAGGCGCAGAGGGAAAAAAAATCAAGATGGCAGCAGGCTCAGATCACGGGCTGAACAGGATAGTTTGGAAAAGTAAGTTCTCTCCAACAGGAGAGTATTTATTGCGTTTGTAAAACAGCAGGACACTTCCTTATGAACTTACAGTTGTATGAACTGCGTGCTGTTTGTATTAACGTCTTCCTTTGTGACTTCATGTGACACTGAAGGTTCAGTTTCTGGGTTGTTTTTGCAACGGAGTTTACAAAGTTGAACTTCAGAAAGAATCGATAAAGTAAACAACACAACAACAACAACAGCGGACTGAACTCAAGTTAATACTGTTGGTTGTCTTTACTGTACCGACTCCTGTAGCAAACCTTGGTGAGGGCAGATAGTATGAGGTCACTGTGTCGCTAGGAGCCCCACCTAATTTCTGTAGTCTAACACAACACTGGTAGAAAGGTCCACTTGTGGTAAATAAATCTGCTGTCAGCTTTTGCTACACTAAAGTCTGTTTTCTCCTCCGGATAACGTCTTCGGCTTTCAGGTTGGTGGTAATAATGTGTCAGAGAAGGCTGGCTTAGGTTGAGGCTAACATGAAACATAACATGACGTTGTCCTCAATTATCCGGTTATAGATCCATCCAGAACGGATTTAGTCTATCCGATAAGCTCTAGTGAAGGTTATAATATTCAGTTTGACTTGATGCAGAAGTGTTAATTCAATTTTACACACTACAAATTGCAATAGAGGCTTCACAGGAGCATGAAACAAGCCAGAGACTTTTATTTTGAAAAATCGCCATAACATTCACTAATTGTGCACAAACGGTAAATTAATGTCGACAAGGCACAAATTACTACAGAGAAATTCCCCTCTATGAAATTAAGGGTTGAGTACTTACTGTATCTCCTCAATATTCAAATTAAATTTATGTTCATGTTATGATATGTATGTATATATGTAGTTTTAGTCAGGCACACTTAGGAGGGTAGAAGATCACTGAAGTGACAGAACCTTGATCCTTAATACGGCTGGTATGACATGCAACTCTATTGATTTACTTCCATTGTTAAAAACTGCTTTGAACTCATTAGTCATCTCTCTCCTCATTATATACAGTAGTTTGTTTTAAAAATACTCAAAATGATAGCAAATTACCATTACATTTAGACAGAAACCCAAGAATCATATGAACCACATCTTGCAAGCAGTTGCACACTTTAAGCTGTTACCAGTTAAATGCATGTACTTTTGTTTGATCAGTGTCTTAAACAACTAAGTAATGGACTGTTGATGTTGTAATCCCTTGAATTCCTGCCCATCATATGTGCTTCAATGCTAGAACCAAGACAGCTTGAATAGTCATGACCTAGTGAAGTATGATATTGGATGAAACTTACACTTTTAGCTTTGAATGGCTTTCAGATCTGGCATTACATTAATCATATAGAACTTTGTGCTGATTTAAATGGCCAAACAGACAGAGTAGCTGTTATTGGTCAACATCATTCTTTCTGTAGCTGAAATATTTCCATACAATTTACTCATTTCTTTGTGCAACCAAATCTTCCTTTTATGTGTTTTTCCTGTTTCTTGTTTATTGTGCTGTGCACATGTGGAGCCATCATGTCAGTGAACTTTGCACATTGGAAAAAATGAAGTAAAGAGCTCTCAAATTGAAGTAAAGGCTACTCTTGTTGTTTGGTCATGGAAAATGAGAACCATGTGAATTTTCTTTTTTTGTGAAGCAGCAAACAAAAAGTTTCCGCATGATGTGTTTGCCTTATTTCATTTTGCAGGAAGTGCAGTGTGAATATTTTGCCTACACACATCCCAGAAATGATATATTGTACAGCCTTAATACGGTTAAAATAACATTCAACTTTGAATCTTTGCTTTTATTGATGAAAATTGCTGTCAACCATTTAATCATGATCTTTGCATTGTCTGCAGTGTTGCTTTTAAAAATCCCCAAATTGCACAAATACCCACCACAATTTTGCAAATACCTTCAAATCATATGAAACACAAAAGCATGCAATTCTGTACATGAAGTTGTAACCAGTCTAATAAGTGCTGTTTCATCAGTGTGATAAATAAAAACAATAGATTGTTGAAGTTGTAGTCCCTAGATTTTCTGTCCGAAACAGGTTTTTCAAAGGTAGGACCGAGATGCAGTTTAAATAGAGTTGTAATGAACAGTAAGAGTTTTCTGGTTTTAGTAAGGTTGTTCATGTTGTCATGTTATTTGTTTCTTACAGGAATAAAAGACACAATAATTACAGACTGCAGAAAATCTGAAGTATGGAAGGTAAGACCATCCCTGATGCCTCCAGACTCTAACTGAATGAACCTCCACATTACAGATTAAGTTTTATGTGACTGATTCCACCTATGCTCTGTACAGAACTGTATTTTCTCATGTTTTCAGTGCGATTCATTTTTATGTGATCCTACACAACCTTCCTACACATTACAATATGATACGTAATTGACTGACCACCACTTTGTTTTCTCCCCAGATATTGATTCTGGATCCCTTCACCACCAAGCTGCTCTCATCATGCTGCAAAATGTCAGATCTGATGTCAGAGAAAATAACAAGTAGGCTTACTTTCTATTTCAGGGAAGCACTTTTGTCATACAGTTATTAAATCAAACTAATTGAAGCCTGCATGAGGATGCTTGTAGCTGCTGTTAACATTCATGTGTTCTTTCTTTAGTTGTGGAGGACCTGTACAAAAGCAGAGAGCCTGTTCTAGAAATGAAGGCCATCTACTTCATGACGCCAACTGCTAAGGTTTGCCATTATAAGCCTGCAATGATCATATTATATTTTATTTTTACTTTAATCTTAATTGTTTCTGCCAAACTCTGTTGAGATTTCTTAAATGTGTTTTATTTTCATAGTGTGTGGAGGCCCTCATAGCTGACTTCAAGCCCAAACCTAAATACAAAGCAGCCTATGTTTATTTCACTGACTGTAAGTTACTTATGAGTCAATACTGAAATCTACTTTAATTGCAAAATAATTGACAAAAAGACACTGAAAGCTTTTTGGCCCCACAGACTGCCCCGATGAACTGTTCAACAACATGAAGCTGTACTGTGCAAAGTACATACGCGTCTGTAAGGAAATAAACATCTCCTTCATGCCACAAGAAGCACAAGTGAGTGGATGCAGCTTGCAGAGTGTGCTGTTTTAGCTTGTTTTGTAATGCTCCATTTCCTCATTTCTAACCAGACTATGCGTCTACTTGTTAACTGAAGGGAAAATTCACTTGTTTCAGTGTGCTGTAGGTCATGTGAATCTTTAATGGGTGTCGGCTGCTTTAAGCCATGATGTAACGAACTCTGTGTTATGATCGCAACTTAGGAACAGTAACTGGTTGCTCTCTGTATTTTGAAAACCAAAAACACCTCAGGATTTTAAGTTATTTTAAGATTTCTTATGTACTGGTAATAGTCAGGCAATTAGTTCTGAATAAATTATTTGACATTAAAAAGATCCATGTGCACATGTTTGATTGTAAATGACACACAAGTTGCTTACTGAAAGAATAGTTCTTTTTACACTGCTGTCTTGATTGTTTTTAAGGTGTTCACATGTGATAATCCGGAGGCTTTCCAAAGCATCTACAGTCCCCACTGTCAGGACAAAAAAAAGAAGACACTGGAGACGCTCGCTGACCAGCTCGTCACTCTGTGTGCCACGTTGGACGAGTACCCAGGAGTCAGATACAAGAAGTAAGTCAAAGAGGATTCAGTTTCTAAGCTTATAACACACCTTTGCCCACAAGCAGACTGACACCTTTTATGTTTTTTTGAGTTTAGAATGTGTTGCTGAACTGCGTCTGGGAAATTAGGGTGAGGCTATACAAGAAAAGTGGTTGTCATCCGTAGTTGTCTGAATGGATGTACTGGAGTGAATAGGCCGCCTTCATAGAGAGGGAGGAGATGTAATGTAATTGAACCATGGAGATTGTACAAATCAGAGGCTTGTGCTCCTGGAAGTCATTCATAGTGTTGCACTGAGCTGTTCACGTAAAAAGTGATAGAAAAAGTTGATGAAAGATAAAGAATTTCAAACCCGGATTCTTTTCTTGCACCGTGTCTCAGTTCAACACTAAGTAGGGACAAACTAGTTAAAAATTGATGTATGAATGACTTTGTTACAGCTGTGCTTTTTAATAAAACCAGTTTCTAGCTATCTCAACTTTATTCATTGGCCTGTTCTAAGCTCTGCTGTTTCTGTGGTCAACTAAGCTTGACCAAATGCCTGCCGCAATCACCATGAAAGTCACTTTGATGTATGATATGCTACAACTGCTGAATTAACTAATGTTGATATCAGTGTGACATCTATATGCATTGCTCTACCTGTGACAACTCCTTTTATTTCAAAACTAGAGACAGCAACATGGTGAATGCCAAAACTCTTGCAGAACTGGTTGACAATAAGTTGGCAAGACACTACGAGATGGATGACAGTGGTAAGAAAAAGGTGAGATGTCCGCTGAGCAAAGAATGCTGACAGAGTAAACAAAGTCTTAGCCCTGGTGGTAGATAGGAATCTCTATATACAGTGTTTTTTTCTAAGTTCTGAACACATGGTATGATGGTATGAAAAGAAAAGGCCAAACCACACTGTTAAACAGCAACCAGTATTTTTATATAAACTGCTGTGTTCAATCTAGTGTGCATTTCACCTTATTCACAGGGAAAGACACAGGCCCAACTGCTGATAGTGGAAAGAGGTTTTGACCCTGTGAGTCCAATCCTGCATGAACTGACCTACCAGGCCATGGCCTATGACCTCATTGATATCCAGAGCGACACGTACAAGTAAGTAATATTACTTTTCTCTACTCCCTGTACTCACACCAACCCACACTCTTCTTACTTCGCCGTATTGTCATGCACGTACAGCAAACATGTCTGTGTCATTTTGTGGTCAGATACAAGTCCAAAGATGGCGCAGAGAAGCAGGCCCTGCTGAACGAGGATGACATGCTCTGGGTTAAGCTCAGGCACAAGCACATTGCTGAGGTCTCAGAGTAAGTCTGCAACACGTGAAGGATGGCAGTTTCCATTTCCAATGTCCTCGCCCCTTCCTTAACCTGTTTGTTTTCTTGCAATAGACAAATCCCCAAGATGGTAAAAGAAATATCTGCGAACAAGAAACAGCCGGATGGAAAGGTAAAGTCCTGTGGTTTCTGCTAATGTGCTTCTATGAGTTTTTGAACTGTGTATTTTGTACTGAAAGTGCATATTTTCAACAAAGATTTCACTTTTTTCCAGATCACAATTAGCAATTTGGCCCAAATGATGAAGAAGATGCCTTCATTCCGTAAACAGCTGACTGAGGTATGGAGCACCTGTATGTTTAAATGGCTTTTGGAGATGTAACTGTGAAACCTGGTTTACCCTGACCTTGATGATACTGATACAACTTGAATTACCGGAAGGGTCGTGCCTTGCCACTAGTTTTAGGGCAGATGTAACACTGATACAATTTGCTTTCTACAAGTCGTTACAGAACTAGGAAATCATTATGTTGTGGTTGGGTGTGGTGCCTCCATAGCCTGTTATAGCCTGTTTAGTGAGGTTGACCTTCTTAAGTTGTAGAAGCAAAACAATGAAACCCAGTAGTTTCTTTGCTAAATATATTTCATTGAATGCACGTCTTACATTGAACCGACTCGTTTAAGACTCCATTAACAACATTT
The DNA here is from genome assembly GCF_022539595.1 of Amphiprion ocellaris. Classification (NCBI taxonomy): domain Eukaryota; kingdom Metazoa; phylum Chordata; class Actinopteri; family Pomacentridae; genus Amphiprion; species Amphiprion ocellaris. Next base: position 17,506,191 of record NC_072767.1, on the reverse strand, counting down.
ATGTATCTGTTCTTGACTTTTCTGTCTGAATTCTAGAAAACTGTTCATCTGCAGTTGGCTGAGGACTGCATGAAACACTTTTCAAACAACGTGGAGAAACTCTGCAAAGCTGAACAGGTCCAGTCATCATTTTTACTACTTAACTTTAGTTAGTTGTCAGGTGGTAAGTTAGTGAGTATGGACAGCACTTGCCAGATAGAAAACCTCAGGTCTTTGAGAGAGACGCTGGTCCAATCCCAGTCTCCACCCTAAGGCCTAACATCTAAACCCTCACAGATTTAATTGACGTCACAGCTGTAGTGTTAAAATGCGAGGGGAAGGAGGAATCTTTAGACTTGTATTCATTTATAGTTTAAAAACCTGCTCTGTTTGTTGATCACTCGCTGTTTGTGATTACAGTGCTTCTACATTTAACAGACTACAAAAAGGCGTCAACTCCATGAACTTCTGTAAATCCTGTGCAAAATACAAACAACTCTACAAATATTCAATAAATAACAACAGCGAGAAGCCAAATGCTGTCACTTACAGATATACTACAAAGCAAATGTCTTGTCTACACCATCTATGCTTAGTTTGTGTACATTTAGTTGGGTGAAGGAAACCATGTAAATGCATTAACAATTTCACTATGAGCCATGGGCAACTCGCCTCAAAGGCTGTAAGTGTGAAGATGGGGATTTGGTCAGTGTCTCCCTGTGAACTGCAGAATACTTTCGTGTTGCTGAATCAACCTCTAATCTTCTGATCAGAGATTCAGGACAACTGTGTCAGCTATACTTGTCAATTTCCAAATGTAAAATATGTCGTATGTTTGTGTGCAGGACCTGGCAGTAGGTTTGGATGTGGATGGACAGAAGGTGAAAGATCCTATGAGGACTCTGCTGCCGGTTCTGCTCCACCCGTACAGTACCCATGACAAGATCAGAGCTGTGCTGCTCTACATCTTCAGCCTCAACGGTAAACCACTCTTCCCCTACATTCTCCGCTCTCTTCACTGTTTGTTTAACCCTACACCACTACTTATTCCTTTAAATAGTTTTTGCTGTTAAATGAGGACATGATGTTGTGTTGCGGTAGATTTCATGGACTAACCTATTTGTTGATTTAATCTGAATAAAAACCCAGAATGTTTTTTTCCAGTATTTAGTTACAAACATACCCTGTCATACTTGTGAACATGGTGGTCATAGCAGATGATGTGGATTTAATTTTCCAGTTAAAAGAAACTTCCTCCTGAAAGACTATAAAATGGACCTATAAATACAAATTTTATTTTTAGACTAAGACCTTCATAATAATAATAATAATAATAATAATAATAATAATAATAATAATAATAATAATAATAATATAATAATAATAATAATAATAATAATAAATTTTATTTATAAAGCGCTTTTCCAATAACTCAGAGACGCTGTACATAAAATACAATAATATAAAACAAAACAGTTAATTAAAATCAATAAATAGTAAATCAAGTTCAAGATAAAATACAGAATCAGTTAAGGAAAGCAGATCTAAAAAGGTGAGTCTTTAAAAGGGATTTAAATGTGGTGAGGTTGGTGCAGTCACGGAGGGCATGGGGGAGTGAGTTCCAGAGTGTGGGGGCGGCAATGGCGAAGGCTCTGTCCCCCCAATGTCGCCGGCTGGTCCTGTGCGTTCATGAACAATTACTGTTAACAAAAGGCTGCAGTCCTGATCAGTGATCAGATTTTAATTCTTCGTTTGCTTGTTTGGTGTGTGTAAACAGGAACAACAGATGAGAACTTGAGCAAACTTATCCAGCATGTGAAGATTGAGGACCAACGAGAGTTTATTCTGAACTGGAAAGAACTGGGAGTCCCTATAATTACATCGGTATGTGGAGAAGATGAGTCGATTGTTCATAGATTCAGTGCTTTTGATTACAGTTCATTGTTGATGTGTGTACCCATGGTTTAAAATTACAAATGTTAAAATTGTAGCTGATAGGTTCACTTAGGGCTTCATTTTTGGATTCTGTGTGTGGTCTTGTTCCTGATCTTTGTTGTACTTTTGGACCTAGTCTAGTATCTTCAATCGCAAACCACCCCGACGGGATCGCTCCCAGGAGGAGAAGTACAACCTGTCAAGATGGACTCCTGTCATAAAAGACGTGATGGAGGTCAGTGAGAGCAGATCTCCATATAATTTCTTCTATGAGCAGCTATTACCTCTGTATGATCACATATCATTTATATTGCTACTTCCTCCTTTTTACATGCACGTCTTGAAAACGTAATGCCGTCCCAACATTCAGATCTATCTAGGTCACTGCGATACTCCAGTTCTCTGAATTGTATTCGTGCGAGAAATGCTGAACAAAAACGTGGAGTCGGAACAATAGCAGGTTATCAGATTCAGGTCATCTGATAGGTAGTGTCACATATATGTTTGTGTGGTTTCACACCTCTTTATCCATTTGTAAACGGCAGCATGTTTGCATCTGTAAAGTACAATAAGGCACCACTTGTCTGTTGATCCCAAAGGACGATCTCTCTGTTTCCTCCTCAACATCCTGATGTTCAAATGCATTTGTTGCATGTTAAATGTGTTCCACATAAGAGGTGTTTATAGTAAGGTGAGATTATGTTTTGTGTTGAAACTGAGGTAGGATGTCATTGAGACCTGCTGTCTTGTAAAAGATATGTTGAATATGCAGCCCTCTCATTTTCCTTTTCGCTTTGTCTTATTAAGTTTGCTGGTGGCTGTTTCTTTTGAGTGTGGTAAGTTAAATGAGCTGTAAAATAAAGAAAAAATAATAGTATACCAGTTTATAAAACTCTGCTGCTGATTCCAGTTCTTGGAAATGGATGTGGAACTGAGAGGAAGAGTTAAGCTGTTATTCTTCCCTAAACTCATTGGTTTTCTAATTTTCAGCTCTTTCTGTGCTTTTCTTGGTAAACGAATGAAGAGCTCGAGCTCTGGCTGAACTGTAACACAAGTAGTTTTGTGTCTTCTTCTCACTTTCACTTCCTGTTATTACCTGAAATCATTTCTCAGTGTTCATTTCATGTTTCACCACATGACAACCTAGTTTCCTGTAAAGTTGTGTTAAAGGCTTTATCTAGCAGCAGAATACAGAAAAGTTTTTGATGTGTGACAGCAAAAAATCTGGTTGAAATATTTTGAAACCAATCTGCTTCTTCTGTCTTAGGCTGTATGTGTCCATAAAAAGTGACAAAGTAGATCAACAGTGAGCTTGTTGAGATCTACAACTTAAACTTTCAAGTTTCTGAGACCAAGAAGTGCTTGACAGCAGATTGTTTCTCTGTTTTACCCTCTCTGGCTGCATGTTGTAGTTGACAGCAGAAATAGTCGTGTAGTTGTATGATGTTCCCCACAGTTCAAGTATCAGTCCTTCTTTTGGAGTCTGGCCTGTGCTCAACAAACTCTTATTTCATTCTCTGCAAATGAATTCTTTTCACCATTAATGACTTCCACTTGAAGTCAGTGCACTGAGTGATCTTCTACTGTCTTTAATAGATTCACAAACTTCCTGCTTTTATATCATTAAAGTGAAGGGTCAAATTTGTGTTGGCATGTCCATGACTACACAGAGATATTTGCTGAACATTTTGGCGTTAACACTCTCATAACAGTTATAATGTGAGCACTGAGCTTGAACTACAAAAATACATTCCTTAAAGGTTCTAGATTTATGTGCATGAGTAGGAAGCGAACGCCAGTATAATATAATATAAATGTTACTGGGTTGCCACAGAGATCAGCTCTTTATGGGACTGAGCTCATACCAATGTCAGATGAACTCAAAATCTAATATTTCCAGGATGCTGTGGAGAACAAACTGGACACCAGAGAATGGCCGCACCAGTCGGAGTGTCCCGCTGCCTGGAATGGCTCTGGGGCTGTCAGGTGAGTGGTCATGCTTGGACTGGGTTGTTTAGTTTCAGAACATAACAATAAATTCTGCTTCAGTTGCTTTTGACAGACATTATTGTGAGTATCCCATTACCAACGTAATCTGAAAAGTTTTAGTATTGTCTGTTTTGTTAAAAAAAAAAAAAAAAAAAAAGCCGTGTCTGGATGTTGTGTACCACAAATTTTGATTACATTGATTATATTTATGCTAATATCTACTTAAAAGTGATAGGCAGTTGTGTTTTTTCGTTTTCATCTGACAAAAATGGAAGATCACTATTCCAAAGACATGTTCTATTCATGCAAGGTCCCAATTTGCTTTTAGAGACAAATGTAGACAGTAACAAGGTGATAGGATGGCGCCCTCCGGTGATTATGTTTTTAACTACAGTCAGTTTCATCTCAGCCTCCCTGTCTTTCTTGACAGGATGCTGATTTTGCAGTTCATTCCACCAGCTGATCCTATTGTACATGTTAAATGTTGTCTGAGCTTCTGCTCTGCTCCACAGTGCCCGCCAGAAGCACAAAGCCAGCGCTCAGGATGAACGTCGGACCGGCTCACGTCTCATCATCTTTGTTATAGGAGGAATCACTTACTCTGAGATGCGCTCTGCCTACGAGGTCACCCAGGCAGTGAAATCCTGCGAGGTCATCATAGGTGAGCAATAACACAAGACTACACTTTGATCTCGCTTTGTATTTCTGAACAAGTTGCAGTCAGTCAGTTATACCATGAAAATACCGTTAGTTTGCAAAGAGTTGTTGTCATTCAGTCAATCTAACGAAAGCTATGATTCTAATGATAAACTGTGGTTTAGCTGGAAGGACACACTCAAAATTTTATTTCCAGCGGTTTTACTCCCTCTGCTGGAGCCAGTCAGAATTTTAAAAGAATTTTTTGATGTAATTTGAGGTTTAATCTTTTTTTTTTAATCCTGTGTTTCTAGGGTCTTCGCACATTTTGACTCCCACCAGTCTCCTGGATGACATCAAGGTCCTGAGCAAAGGCCCGATGGAAGTATTTACAATAGATGAAAGGAGCAACGCCTGAGAGATTTTTCCCTCTACGTAGCACCTCCCTAAACTTCCCCTGTTTTCCTACATTTCATATCGCTCAGCACAGTGCACTCAACTCACCTTCCTGATGGAATACTGAAGGGAATTTACATTGTACTCATCTGTTTGTCTTTTTAAGCCTGATGCACATTTATGGTAGGCATGAGGACACAGATTCTTTTAACTTGGTCTTTTTAAGTAGCAAATTTTCTCCTGACAGCACTATGGCCTGCCTATGATGTGCTCAGCATTGACCTTTGATGATACTGATCATGTTAAAAGTATTTTGACCTCATCCTACTAAGAGGATTTCGTGTAAAAAAATGTCTAACCTCCCCATGCCTGTTTGTCTTTGTTATAAGTTGACCGGCCTCTGAGATACCTTTGGAGGCAGAAGTGGTGGAAAGTAGCACAAAGCTGATGTATATACTGTATGTAAGCACTGAGTCCCTGCTATGCTATTTTGACTTGTTCAGTCACTTCTCTTTGTAATCACATAATGTAATTTGAAGAGTGTTTTTAACATAGAGTATTTACGTCTTTCTTGAATTGAACAACTGACTAATAAATGGATGAAGTGGTTCAAATCTTTAAACCTCTTTGTAAGTAATGTTTCCTTTGTTTGCAATCTCAGGTGGTGCTAAAGTGCCAATACCAACATTGGAATTTAAGAAATTTACTTAAAGGCCTGCACAATAACGGTAAACCTAAATGTGTACACCACAAAGGTTATTTGTACCATGTCTGATTTGGATAAATGGTTTGCAGTAAGGTGGTAAAAGTACTTCATCACCTGGGGCTATCAAAACAGTAACTCAATATTCATCAACAGGAAAACCAAGGCCTTTTATACACCATGTGTTCAGTAGATGATTCTACAGGAGCAGCCATTGTCCCATTACCATGCCACACGTGTACGTGCTGAACAGCCTCTAAGTGGACTTTATGGGAGGATATTATGAGGTTTCTATGTCATAGATAATATCTGGCCTACTTTTCCCTCTGGCATTATGCTTCACTTAAATGGCACTTTGGTGGTTAGTCATATACTTGAGCCTATACACAATGCAGAGAAGAGCGCATGCTTCCTGTGTTTTCAAAAGGCTAAATAGTTTGTGCACTAGGTTAATGGAACAAACACTATACGGTAGGTTGAATTTATATAAAAGGAATGAAGATATGTTTTTAATTTATGATCTAACTCAGCAACAAAAGGAATGAATGAAAGACTAACTTCAGAAAGATGACATTGCTTATTGGTTATGTGTTGAAAAATAGAAGATCTTTGTAGTTTCACAAATGGAGAATTTAGTTGCAATTAAATCCAGCAAAGAAATTTACTTTGTGTTTGGTTTGCATGTCAAGTAGAGCCAAGGGCAGGATGCAAGTCATGATCTGATTTCCAGTGAGGGTGTCATGTTTGCTAGGAGAACATATCAAAGATCATAGATGTAATTAAAGTAGAAGACAATGCAGCTCTCTTATAGTAGATTTTAAATCAGAATCACATTAAATTTCTATTTGTGTCCAGTTGTAGCAATAAAATAATATACAGTTTATGTTTAGATACATGTACAGTGCCCTTCAAAGGTGTGGCAACAGTGGAGTAAATTGACTGTACTGCTACTGCAGGTGTTTGATTTTTTGATTTTGCTCTATAGATACACAAACGTGGAGCATATACATATAGTATAATATATATATATATATATATATATATATATATATATATTATATATATATATATATATTTTTTTTTTTTTTTTTTTTTTTTTTTTTTTTTTAAATATCATCTTTATAAGAAATCCAGAATTCATTTTGCATCCTGTAAAGATTAATAATCACTATGTTTGTGTTTCAGGGGTCTGTAATGGGTGCCATTAAATCACTGCTGTGTTTTAGCCTGAAGACTACGACTTTATGTTGATGTCCTGTGGTTTTATTGTCTGGTTCTGGCTGGTTATATGCCCTTAAACTACCTACATCTTACTATCTGACCTGAACACACAAACACTAAACTGTGTATCATGATACAATATATTGACTGCATTTATAAGCTGTGAGCATAAGGATTATTGCGCACCTTCTCTGTCTCTTATGTACACTACCATCCAAAAGTTTGGACTCAAAAGTAGTTTTTTTCAATGAAGATAACATTAAATTAATCAGAAATCCAGTCTAGACATTGTCAATGTGGTAAATGACTATTCTAGCTGGAAACGGCTGATTTTTAATGGAATATCTACATAGAGGTACAGAGGAACATTTCCAGCAACCATCACTCCTGTGTTCTAATGCTACATTGTGTTAGCTAATGGTGTTGAAAGACTAATTGATGATTAGAAAACCCTTGTGCAGTTATGTTAGCACATGAATGAAAGTGTGAGTTTTCATGGAAAACATGAAATTGTCTGGGTGACCCTAAACCTTTGAACAGTAGTGTATGTTAATTGGTAATTGGCCACTCTAATTTATGAGGACTTCAGTTTGGATTTTTTTTTTTCTTCCCAGACATTTAAATCATTTAAGGGAGGAATTATTTAAAGGGAAATGAAAAAAAAAGTCACTACTTGTGTGAACTGTGTCACCACCTAACAGTAATTCCACAACAGAGGCTGAAACCAAGCGTAGCAGTGTCAGTTACGGGAAAAGTGTCAGGTGACATATGAACACACACACAGTCACAGAGTGGTCCTGCTTCACTGATCTGACATACAGAAACACTTGCACTTGACAAGGATAACCATGCTCTCTAGCAATGACCCACTTTCAATTTTCACTACCGTTTTATGTCATGCTGCCAGAGGTCTCCAAATAGACACAAACTACACATAGTTCAATTTGGTTCAACAACAAGAAGAGTTTGGTAATACTACTGCAAATTAGCGATCTTATTTGTAACAGCTTAATTTCTAAAGTATATAAGAAGGTCAGCATGATATAGACTTGCCCGCAAAGTTAGCACATCTTAAGACTCTGTAAAGTAACTTAACTTAGTATATTTAATAGTCAAGTAATAGTTATCTATACACACATTTAAAATGCCCCAGATGGACAAAGAATAGTTCTTGAAAATTATTGTAACAAGTTTAACTTAATCCTAAAATATTATTGATTATATAAATTTTTCAGATGTATTTAAATATTAAGGTTGAGAATCTACAATAACCGATATTACACAAATTTACCTAACTAATCTAAATAATAATAGCAGAAGCTACAGTACTATATATTAAATGAATTTCCCTAACTGTAAATATTAAATTTAAGACCCTGTACTCCAGCATTAAGACCCTATATCTACACTGAATTCAATCAAACTACCAGGGAACACGTCAGTTATCCATCAATAAAAAGGTATTAAAATAATTTAATCTCCCATTAATCAGCCTCTCAATACATTCCTAATAAATCCATGGTATTATTTTTGGATGATTAAACTTACTGACACTGAGAAAGTTGTTCCATTTTTAAGGATATTTTTCTAGCATATGAGTTTGAGTTTTTATTGCTTTAATTTGTGGGCATTTGTTCACTTTTTTTTTCAGATTTTTAGTTGTCTTTCGTTTACGCATGCGTGAGAAATCATCCGCCCCACCCGCGCGGACTCTGCTGTTGTCATGACGACCACCGTTTACAGGAAAGTTAAAACTCAAATCTGACCTCAGACAGCTGAATCCCTCTCCTCTAACTAAAAATATTAGTTAATGTAACGCTAACTCTACACTGTCTGTTGCTGTGGTTAAATGGACACAGGTGAATTATCTCCAGGGAGGATACGCCCCGGATAAAATGCTGTCAACGACCTGCGAAGGTGTCGCGGCAGCTGCGGGGCGAGCAGGTCCTGAGCCGGGGACAGGGAGCCACAGACACGGACATGGAGGTGCTTCAGCAGGTGAAGAGAGACGACAAGGACTCGGTGTTCAGAAATGGCCCGACGGCTCCAGATATGAGGGAGAATTTGTAGACGGCCTCAAACACGGTAAAGGAAGGTACACCTGGATTAATGGAGAGGTAATGAGAAATAAACATGATCAACAGTCAACATGTCTCAGTAGCATTTGTCTAGCTTAGCTTAGCGAAACTGTGACAGTCTTTGTGTGAATGACACAAAGTTCTCACTTAAAAAAACATTTTTAGTCCTGTCAGTTTTAATGAAGTTAAATAAAGTTAGCTGCTTTGACTTCTCTGTCTCTTCCTTTGTGTAGTACTATGAGGGCTCTTTCTACAAAGACTACAAACATGGAGCTGGACTGTACTGCTGGCCAACAGGCCACAAGTTCATTGGCAGGTTTTACCTCAACAGAAAGGAAGGATACGGACAGCAAGTGTTCCCTAATGGAGCCACCTTTCACGTGAGCTGAATGCACTGATGACAGATATTTGGATACTTTTTTGCTTATAAATAACAGTTAATAGCAGTATGCCTTAATTCTCCTCTTAGGGTCTGTACCGCACTGACCAGAGGTTTGGTCCAGGTGTGGTCAGTTATCCAGATGGGCAACAGGATGTGGGTCTGTGGCTCGGGGAGCGCTTGTTGAGGTTCTGCACCCCTGTAGAAGAGGGCTTTAGCCTGAAGAACTTCCCTGAATATGCTGCCTACATGGACTCATCTTTCACTGCAGATTCTCTGACTCAGGTACACGCTTAGCATAGGTGAAAAATCTAGACATCTTTATTTTTGTTTGGACTGTATGTTCAGTTTGAAGTAAGGAGGTCTCAAGTGTGTGCATATGCAACCAAAATGTTTTAAACTAAATGTAACTACAGGTCAGAAAAAGTACAGGCACACTTCTATTCTTCAAATAAGTAATGTAATTCACCATTAAAACATTCTCTTCAAAGGCAACATTTCAATCTAAAAGATTTTCCTTGGGCAAGCATCAAAAAGAAAAAGAGATAGTTCTTATAGAGGTAATCTGCTCAAATTATTATCACTGCTGTACAGCAGGTAGGGGTGACACCAGGTGCTCCGGCTTCCTCACACAGTCTGAAGACATGCTGAGGTGATTGTAAATTGTCTGTAGGTGTGAATGTGAGTGTACTTGGTTGTCTGTCTCTCTATGTAGCCCTGTGATAGAGTGACGACATGTCCTGGGTGTCTGCTGCCTTCACCCAAAGTCAGCTGTGATAGATTCCAGCCCCCCAAGTTTTTAGAACGCATTGTGACAGCACCTGAAAAGACATGTTTATTTCTTTTAAAAAAAACTATCAGAAAAATGATGGTTGTCTCGTTAGTAACTGAAACCTTAGATAGTTGCCACAAAAACTCCCATCTGCAACTCCCATCTTCAACCAGGTCTCTTGAAAGAAAAACACAATTTATTTATCACGCCTTTAAAACATTTAGGTTTACACAAGAAGGTTTGACAAATGAGCTTGATGCCCCTCAGTGTGTCTAAATTTGTCCAAAACTCTTAATTGTACCTCTCTCTTCTCCTTACCAGCCACATTGTCACTCCAGTGACCTACAGACAAAACCCAGAACAGACTCCAAGGTAAATTACTGCTATAATGAACTATATGAGCTTTGTGACTTAACTCACTACAGATCAGTTAATTCCTTCATCCTCAGGTGAAAATAGACAGAGGTCTATTGGCAAATGAGAATGCTATCCTTCCCTCCGGCATGGAGAGTTACTCAACAGATGGTGACCACTTGCCGCTTCCTCCTGGCCGAAGAAGAGAGTTGGACCAACACTTTTATGGTGAGCTGTGGGAGCCGGATGCTCATCCATACCAAGGCTATGAGAGGGACCCACTCTCCACTTTGCCCTTACAAGCCCGCATGCAGGCTCACGTGCACAAACACAGGTCAGACATATGTTTTAAAAGTGTTGGTTCAAAACACAGCGTATGAAGTACCAGAAAAAATACCTACACAACTTGTACGACGATGGTAAGGCTGTATGTTTGTGTGTTTGTCTCTCAGACTGCAGGCTGAAAATGTGGGCTGGGACGTGGCAGCCATTCTCTCTATGAACAGGGAGAATTTTGGTCCCAAAGGGCCTCTGGAAGTCCATTCAGAACTTTTGATTCAACACGCCTCTCGAGGAGAACTGCAGGCTGTATCACAGATCCTGCGGACTGGTTTGGTCCACCCTGATGTAGCAGATGCACAAAAACACACTGCGCTGATCGCTGCCACAGTAACATATGATTCATTTTGTTTTGTTTGTTGATTCAGCGGTATGCTAATTGTCACTTTGTTATTGATAAACAGTGAAACCGTTCTGAGGTATAAATTGTCAAACAGTGAACAATTGCAGTTCACAGATACAGCGAGATAAAAGTTTCAGAGGTTGTAGTTTTTAAACTTGATCTTTGGACTAAGTGTCAGAGAGTTTCTCTGACTCTTCTATGTATGTTCTGTTTCTTCACCTCTCAGGTAAACTGCCATAATGATGTGATACACCTTTTGCTGGATATGGGTGCTGATATTGACATGTTGACCTGTGAAGGCATGTCTGCGTTAGCTGTGTGCCATGTCCTCTACTACCCTTTTAAATCTCTGAACACCACTTTGGTTGACCCGCCAGCCAAAACTCCAGTAAGACTGTGCTTAATATTGTTTGTAGAATTGTGTATTAGGTCAGTGTCTATTGTTTGGTCCACCACTATGGCCAAGACTGAAATATATCAACAACTATCAGATGGATTGTCATTAAACTATGTTGAAACAGTCACATATTCAACACAAGTCACAATGACATTTTTGGTCTAACCAAAAATGTAATTTCTTACCAAACTGTACTGAGATATCCAAGGTGCTACCATGGACTAGTCATCCACAGATCTTTTTTTTTTTTTTTTTTTTAAATATTTCAACAGCTTGCATTGTAATGTGCCATCAGGTTGTGGAATCTCTATCTTCATCTGCAAACAGTCTCCAGATCAGCCAAATTGACTTCACTGCAGACACAACTATACACAACAACAGACCTCAAACTACTGAAACAGCCTTGAGGAACCCAAGCCACCTCTCTGACCAGTAGGAATAATTCCAATAACACCTCTCTCACATATCATTTAGTATAAAGTGTATATTATGTATGTCTTGTAATGCACAGTGGATATCTTCCACTGTCAAGAGCTGAGACATAGTAAAGCAAAAACTCTGATAATGGTCTTGTTCATAGATTTGTCACTTCCTACAACTTTGTCATCACCCTTTGACGGTTATGAAGCGTGTCTCTCAAACATGCCAATTTAAGTTCTTTATGTACTCATTTTTTCAGGAAATCAGAAAAACTCTCAGAACACATCTCGCCTCACAGCAGTAAAGTGTCCAGTGACAGTGAGCTCATCACTGAGCGCTGGCTTGGCCTGAACGAAACGCCTGCAGAAACTGAACTCTTACTGGAGGAGGAGAGAAAAGACAGAGATGGAGGGGATAAAGACTGTGAGGAGACAGAAAGAGGAGAAGAAAGCAGCACTGATGAGGATGAGAAAGAAGGCAGTTGTGATCAAACATGGGAAGATGGAGAAAGTGAGGTAAAAGGTATGTTAGAATTTAAAAATGGGGAAGCTAAAGAGAAAGATGTTGGGCTTGTTGAGAGCAGGGAAACTGAATCAAGAAAAGAGGAGCAAGAGCAAGAGAAGGTTAAGGAAGATGTGGAGAATGCAGAGAAGAGAGGTAGTGGAGATGTGCCTGATGTGGATCGTTCCATTGAGGTGCTGGACGGTCACATCACACTGGGGAGTGTGAAGTGGAAAGAAACTCGAGCTAAGGTAGGTTGAAGAGTTCATACTGTATACAGCGCACAGAGATCACATCTTGTAAGTGGTTTGATGAGTTGCTTTATCTGTCTGCTGCAGGGCAAAGACAAAGATCTGGCCCCCAAACAGAGCTTTGACTCTGCCTGTTCACTCAGCAGCTATAACATCCAAGTCACAGAGGAAGTGATGCAGCGCTCAGCAGAAGCGCTGAGCCGTACAGGGTTTCCTCAGTGTTCTGACACACAGGGGACTGTACGCAAAATGGCTGCCTTGAAAATTGAGTCAGTCCTGTTTCTCTGTCACTTCATTTCATATGCTGTTTGTTCTCTTCTGATGATGTTATAGTTCCCTCTGTGTATGTGAACGTTTGATGTGTTGCCTGTGTGATCAGACACCGCGTTCGTTTAAACACCTTGAAGCTGTTATTGGAACGTGGTGCTGATCCCAACGCAGCCAGGGTCCCCTTGCTTGTCCTCTTTTTAGCCATTATGGCTGCTGACACCGAGGCTGTGAGGAGACTGCTGCTGTGTGGAGCTCGCACCGACATTCCCCTCCCACCAGAGGTACAAATTTACATTTTGACATGTCACATCAAAGAGAAAAGTAAAGATATTTATATTTTATCTCTGAATATCTCGTCCTTTCTGTAGAAGAAAGGCTTGTATCCCCTGCATGTAGCTGCAGCACTGCCAGGTCCAGCTGGTCCCAGAATCACAGAGCTGCTGCTGCACACTGTCCCTGACCCCGACACCCGGGCATGTGACCAGGACGAGATCTATGAGCCAGATAGGGTGTGTGTGATTTAATGCAGTAAATTTTATTAGAATCCTTAGTAGTAAATGTGTTGCTGTTATTACAATCAGTAAAAAAGTGTTTTTTACAGATATGCATGAAGACTGAGGAGCCTCTAAGCTTCAGTGAGAGCCCACATCTCAAAGAAGGAGGCCGAACTGCCTTACATGTGGCCTGTCAGAGAGACAGTGACTATCTGGTCAGTGAATACTGTACACACACAGTCTCTCCCATGCACACCATCATTCATATGAAACACGATGCTAAAAGACTGTTGAAATCTATAACATCGCATGATAACTGACTAATTTATTTACCCAGGGTCACAGAATGCCAAAGGATACATTTTACACACAAAAATGCAAGGAATAGATTCTGTCATTTGACTTTGAACAGTGGTGTGGGTTTCATTTTTTCAGAAAAAAAAATGTCTATTTTCCTTACCGCTAAATGAAATCTTTGCTTGAATTTTGACTTGTACGATGTTTGCGAAAGGCAATATTTTTAAAAATTTTCTCACAGTAAGATTCTGATATATTGAAATTACTTGTGTATTTTTCTAGAATGCCAGTAAAGTGGTGGCCCTCTTGGTCTCTCACAGCGCCAGCACAGAGCTCCTGTGGAGTGGACACTCGCCTCTGTCCCTGGCTATAGCAAGTGGAAATGAGCTGGTACAGCCCCTCCACACACACACATTCACACATGCACAACAGACCTCACTTATCCCCAGACCTGTTCCTTTTCTTTGCTCAGGCGGTGGAGGAGCTGCTCAAGGGAGGTGCAGATCCCAGCATACCCCTGGGCTGCAGGGTGGGCAGTGCTCTATGTGCCCTCGCCAACATCAACTATTACTTAGGTGGCAACAGAATTCAACTGGTAAAAAGACACACATACACACAATTTTATATGTTAAAATGTCTGTCAAAATAATGTTTAACATCCTCAAGGCATGCTGCAGAGTAAAAGTTTTCACCACTAACCACCTAAAAAAGTGCTTTATGCATACAGTCAATTTATTTAACTACTGACTTTTCATACAACATTTGTTAGGCATTTCTGAACTTTTTGTGTATGTTTTTGTAAAGAATAAAACTAAGATCAGAAACCTGGAAAAGAAAAAACAAAGCATGAGCATATACTTGTGCCTCATGTTGGCGAGCAGGTAACATGAACATGAAACCGAATTAGTCACAGCCACAGTAAATTTTTGCCACTGGTTAGCAAACAGCTAAACTATTAGCAATATTCAACACAGCCATTCATCACCAGCTTCTTATTGAATCTGCCTGCACGACCTAACCAACCACTCTGCTGGTCTATGCTGCTATAGTAATAGAACGAACCCTGAAAATTGAGCTAAGAGGAGGTGAAAGTCTAGTTTCCTCTCAGACCACTTGAATTACAATAAGTTGAAAGGTGATTATGTAAGTTGCGGAACTGTGCGAAAAATATACTGCCTAGCTCAGCTTTAATTTAACTCAGTACCTGTTACTGAAATTACTGTTTGTATTCAAGACAAAATAAACATTGGAAAAGTTTTTGTGCCTGTATCTTCTTGACAAAAGCAGTTGCTATGTTAAGTTAAATCTTGCGTCTGTTTTTTATATAGTTGGAGATGTTAGCTAAGGCTGGTGCAGACATCTTGATGCCAGTTACGATGGGTGATGTTGTTGGAACTGCCGTCGACTATGCACACTACTCTTTCAACCAGGTAACACAACCAACTGTAAATACTCTGTTGACTGTTACACCTTTCACCCGGAGCCAATCTAATGCAAAAAAATTCAAAATAACTTCAGAATGATTAGTTTTTGTTGATACTGACACTAGAGTAATGGTTTAAGTTTGTGGTTCTTTTTGAAGCCACATTTAGTGACATTGTAGCACTGGAGTACATTGTATTGACAGATGCGTCTAATATTTCAGAGCTTTCATGTGTACCAGTGCTGGAGAACAGTGAAAAAGCTTTTTGTTTTGCTGACTTACTGAGCTGCTGCATAATTCACCTGAGTAGCTGTCTGCTTGTTACATGTTACTATGTAGGACTTGCGTATTGCCAAAACTCCTTTCCATGTTCTGAACATGCGGGAGAGGGAAATATTCAAAGCACGACGCCAGCTGCTGAGCAAGATGGGAGATTTGTTGAGACGGGCTGCTGGCCAGAGGGAGAAAGAGCATCTAGAGAGAGAAGAACACCTCACACTGAATAGTCAGTGAAATGGATTTATATCTTTAGAAGGCAAAACAAAGAGTGTTTACTTTATTAGTGTCTTTGCATATGGCTATCAATAATATTGTCTGTGTGTGTGTGTGTGTGTGTGTGTGTGTGTGTGTGTGTGTGTGTGTGTGTGTGTGTGTGTGTGTGTGTGTGTGTGTGTGTGTGTGTGTGTGTGTGTGTGTGTGTGTGTGTGTGTGTGTCTGTGTGTGTAGCAGGTACCAGTAGACCAGGAGGAGAGCTTTCCAGCCATGAAGGCTTACAAGAGAAAGCAGAAAACCTCAGGTATACATATGTACACATTCATGTAAAATGCCTGTCTGTTTTCTTTGATCAAC
Organism: Amphiprion ocellaris; assembly: GCF_022539595.1. Classification (NCBI taxonomy): domain Eukaryota; kingdom Metazoa; phylum Chordata; class Actinopteri; family Pomacentridae; genus Amphiprion; species Amphiprion ocellaris. Next base: position 17,490,165 of record NC_072767.1, on the reverse strand, counting down.
TTTCTGTCATTTAAAGCCATACTTTGTCTAAATCTTACTTTCATTAGTCTATTTCCAACTCTCTGTTTGCAAATCTTTCCTTAGGAAACCAAAGTTTACGTTCTGCTATCACTGTGGCCGCTCTGTGTCTGTGAAGCTGAGTGCATGTAGCCGCTGCAACAAGGTCTTCTACTGCTCCAGGACCTGCAAACTTAAAGCCTGGGATCAAGGACACAAGGAGGAGTGTATCCGGGTGTCAGGTGGGAATCGGGCTGTCTCTTTCCAACAGTTACAATCCAGCAAACCCAAACAGCACCAGCCCCGAAATCTTACCCAACAAGCACCAAAGCTTAGACCAAAGTACCGCTGAGGAAACCTTTAATAAAATGACCATATGTGACTTTGTCATAGTGTTGTGAATCTATATTTAGTTACTGACAGATAAAATTGTGCTTAAGATAACAATAGATGATGTACAGTATCTGGGAAATGCTAATATTGTTTTATCTTCTGGATGAACAGAGCTTGTAAATACTTTGTCTGTCTCTCTCTCTCACACCAGCCTCTGCTGATGGCATCAAGAAGAGTGTTGTGTTTAAATCCCCAGCAGTCCCCAGGCCCCCGACTGTCACGTCAAAATCTAAAACAGTCCCCAGGCCACTGAGTGCCAAGTTGAAATCCCACAGATTACCCGAGCCTTTGAGCATGGCAGAGAAGGTGCTGGAGGACCAAGTCAACCTGAATGAAAACTACAGCTTCATCTGATGGACACTAAAAATTCACATCTTTACTAAATGCTGACTTTATCTACCTAATTTAACAATGCATTTTTCTTACATCACTTCATCAGAATTGACATATTTATGTTTCATTTAGCATATTTATACAGTTGTTTTGCAATCTGAAATAGTTTTTAATTAATAATGCAGTATTGTCTGTTTCTGCTCGTGCTATTGCCAATGACAAATTTGCGAATTCTGAATGGGTGAATCCAGTGAGAACCAATACAAGATTTTAATACACAATGTTTTTTACGGTTAAGTGTTTGGACGAATGGTTTCATTTTTGCTGGTCTTCACTTTCATAATATTTACTGGTTGTTTGTTGAATGACTTCAGTAAAGCAGGACAAAATAGTAAAATGTTCTTCAGATTGTGTATTTTGGTCTTTGACATCAAATTCAGTCTAGTTTTAAGCTTTTAAGTTGAAGTCATTCTTGTTTCTAACTTGGTATTGAAGCACATACCATATAATATTCTGTTATATATTGCATTATAGTTGCTTTGGCCTGTCTGCCTTGTCTCTGCTACTTACACTAGGCACATATTTAGGCACCATCTTATCTTTACTGAATCCAGCATTCCAAATACAAGTCTTCTACATGTTTAGGTTAGTTGCTGTGAATGTAACATAATGCATCACAAACTGTAAAGTTAGCATTAATTGCCCTGTTTGCCTGGGGACTGTACCTTTGTAACTACTGGCTACACTGATATTAGATTTGGATGTTTCTAGCACCACCATCAGGTCAACTTTTCACTCGGCTACAATAAAATCCTGTTTACTGAAGTATCCTTTCACGACAGAATAATTCTTATTTGTGTCTCTCGCTTAACTTTGCATATAAAACATTCTAATAGATTTACTTGAAATACTTTAATTGTTCCATTGGGATAACATTACACCCTCATCATTTCACTATTAATGCCTTTCCTGTAGCACCACCCTCAGGATAAATGTTACACAAAGCATTGTCAGTATATTTTAGTTACACTTAAAAACAAGAGCAGCATGTGTTTCTGTGGGAATGCAGTCAAGGTTTAATCTTCTAGTTAGATTTTCTACAAGTAGTAGCCAATAGGGCTCCTCCAAAGTGACACAATAAACTTTAAGGTCTTGAGTTGACTGATGGGACTGAGGAGAGGTAAAGGAGGTAAAAACAAGTTTGAATAAATGTTGAGATTTCCCTCTAATCTTTATGTGTGAAATTTTGCTTGAGTTAAAACCTAAGTAACTGATGAGGTAAAGCAGAGAGATCAGTGGCACAGAATGGAGATCAGTTTCAGGAAAACATCAGTCTGCAGAAAAGCTTGTCCATGAGCAGCATTGGAACTTCCAGCAAGATCTGAAACATTTAGCCAAAGTGGTCAAGGAAATGGTTAGAAGAAAATAATATGCACATTTTGGAACAGCCTGGCCAGAGTCCAGGCCTGAATTCAGCCAGAATCTGTGCAGGGAACTAAAGACCAAAATGATGGACTGGAGGCCTTCCGACCAAAAAGACCTTGAGATTGTCCAAAGAGAAGAAGAGAACAAAATCCTAATGGAGACATGAAGAAAGCTTGTTACTGTTTGATTCATCTGGTGGCAAATACAGTCTTTGTCAATGGTTATTAACAAGTTCTATATTATAACATTATATTGTACATGGTATTTGTAAAAATAAATGACACTGCAATAATTATACATATAATAGATAACACAATGACCTACTCTCTTTTGTCACTGTTTATGTCACTTCACACCTATTGATCAACTGAAAATTCACGATAAATCCATATTCAGGATGGGAATGAATGATTTTGGGCTCCACTGTAAGTTATCTCTTCAACATTCATTAAAATGTCTTATCTGGTGTTTCAATACATCCCTCAGATCTCCATAACAACACAATAATCTGGACTATTATTAGATTATTGTAAATAGGCTCGTCGGTGGTTTAATGATCTGCCTGGTTTACTGCGTGTGTTGTTTCCTGGCATTGCACTGAGGTGAGTCAGAGGAGGGACGGAAACGGACCAGGAAAACACTGACTGGAGTCACAGCGAGGACTAACAGCTACTTTATACTTTATATTTCTACTGCTTCTGTCCAAACGTCGACTACAGCTGGAGTCCAAGTATTTAAAAGGAGATTCAAACGAGCAGCTTCTGTCCAGGGGCCGGAGAATGAACACGGATCTGGAGGAGCAGGAAGACGAACTGCTCGCTCTGCAGAGTATCTTTGATTCGGAGGAGTTCGTCCGAGATGAGTCGAAGTCTGCCGGAGAAATCCGAGTGTCTGTTGAGCTTCCCGCAGACTTCAATGTGGTTCTGAAAGAAGGTAAATAAGACAATTATAGAGCGTTAAATATGTTGTGCGGATAATAGAAATATATTGTAATACAAAACGTAAGACGTTGTTGCTGCTCACATTATACTTCTGTATAATTTAGATTAATTGCTCATCCTAAGCACATAGAATGATGTAATCTATGGCAACACTTTAACATGTACCCAGCAGCCTTAATAATAACTGTAGATGTCAACAACTGCTTTCTGACTGCTTACATTTTTAACCCTTGTAGCACAAAAATACTCGTTTCCTCATTTCCACTCATTTCCTCCCTCTCCCCACACGGCACTCATCATTACCGTAATGCATGTAATAGCACAAGAAAGCCCCGTTTCGCAGCTTTCAGGGGCAGTTTGAATGATTAAAATTGCACGAAGTAGCGAGGAGTTACAGTAATTTGAAATACACATGCGCCGCGGTGTCACCGGTGATCCCTGTGGTTTTAAAAGGGTTGAACCAACATATTCATGATAACAGCCATTTTAATTAAATTAATTTCTCACCAGTCAGAATGTTAACTTTTAATTTTCTTTTTGTGAAAATATAGACATCTGTAGCTTCATTATGACTAGTCAACTTTTACCACTGACTTCTTTTCAAACTCACTTCCACTTGTCTACAGTTCAATTCAGATACATTGGAAGTCCAAGTTGACATATCTATAATGTAATTACGATCAGTTTTAATTCTACTAAATGATATCTACCTCTCAGTTCTCATTAGTCAACATGTTCATTATTTATAACACTTTAACTGTCACTAGTGGAGATGTCAATTTTTGATATTCTAGATTCAAGACAGTTTTAAAAACAATTAGAGATTTCATTTCTTTCAAAAGCTAAATATAACCCTTAAAAATAACATCAGTAAAAAGAGAATTGAAAGAAAAATGGGGCAATATTTGAGTAAGTTCATTTTTTATGCAAAACTAATTTTTTTTCTTTTCAGCAAATATACGTTCTTCTTGTATCTTTAAGCAGCACCATTTCCCCATTTTATCTGTACTTTCCCTCCCCTGTCAAATCCACTTAAGTTGATAAAAATCAAAATAAACAATACTATCTATATTGTGTGGAGGACTTTGCTCATCTTGTGATGTTTTTCTTCCTGAAGGTGATTCTCTGAGGCAGTATGAGATTTCATTCCTCCCACCCCTGCTTCTGACATTTGACCTCCCCCAGGACTACCCGTCCTCCTCCCCTCCCTCCTTCACCCTCACCTGCAGCTGGCTGACTCACCCACAGGTAAACAACACGAGCAATGTGGGTCAAATGAAACAATACTGGCCATCAGTACAGCTTTCCAGTGTGTGTGAGGGTCGCTAAGAGAGATAAATGCAGATTGCAGAGGTTCAATAAAGATTACATCAGTTTATTTCCTATCTCCTCCTGCAGCTCCATGCATTGGGTGTTCAGCTCACTGATCTCTACCAGGCCACTAGGGGCGCTGTGGTGCTCTTTTCCTGGGTGCAGTTTCTCAGAGAAGATGCTCTGAAGTTTCTAGACATCCACAGTGTGCTGGAGCTTCCATCTGATGAACACAACACAGAGCTCTGTGACCAGGACAAAGACAGTGCTACTCTCTCAGAACCAAATAATATTGAACACACTCCAACGTCTGAACCCACAGATGACCAACACTGTGATGTGTCAGATCCATGTGAACCACACCTCCCTGGATCATCTTCGCAAGTTCAGGAGAATCCTTCAACCTCAGATGGGATCAGCACAGACTCTCAGGGAGCTTGTGCTTTAGACTCTCATCAACAGACTCAGACCAGAGATTCTTCTCCAAACAAACACCAAACCTCTGATCTCTCTATAACTCCATCACAAGCTCTCATGTCCCAGATTTTGCTCTACAATGCAGCTCAGAAACAGAAACTGTTTACCACCACCTTGTTTGACTGTGGTGTTTGTTTCATGAGCTGGCTCGGTTCAGAGTGTGTGCAGCTCTTCCAGTGTGGCCACATCTTCTGCAAGCCATGTCTGGGCAAGTTCTGTAAGGTCCAGATAAAAGAGGGGAACGTCCGAGGCGTCACCTGTCCTGAGGCAGACTGTGGTGGCAGCCCTACACCTGCACAGGTACAGTCACACTCATACATCTGTTCTATTGTCTTTTATGTATTTCTATGCAGGTAAACATTAAGACAAGGCCTGCTTAAGAGACCTAATGTAGATTTTACTGGTTTGTATGCATCACTTCTTTCAGGCGCCAAAATGTGGAGGACATTGTGGGTCCGATATACAACATATACCAGTGTGTGAGCTTCAGTTTTTAATAGAGTCTGATGGTCCCTCAAATGGGACTGAAGGAGTGGGTGTGCAAAAGCCTCACCCAGTTTAACACCTCAAGCCCAATGACATCCAGTTATCAACAACTCAGATCCATATTAAAACAGATCCATTCAGTTCCTAACTTTGGATCATGTGGTGACAGCACAACTAGGGGATCAATGTCATGACATGGATTGAAACTGAAAACAAAAGCATTGAAGGCCTCAAATCTAATAAAAATATTTTGCAAGACAGACGTAAGCTTTAAGTGCTTGCATCACATTTCGATCAGCTCGATCAGATCAAAAACTGTAATCTGTGCAACCATTACTTTTTACCATTTTCTTTTGCCACAGCTACAGGACACATTTTAAGAGATTCACATTTGTGTCTCTGTTTCATAGTTTGATTACTGTTATTGTGGATCTAAGCTGAGTGGAGCTTCACAAAGATGAACCTTGGCCACATCTCATTCTGTCGGATCTCTCAGCAGCACAGAGTTGCCTCCACTGTTAGAGACATAATGTGGACTGAGCAGGACATGTTGCAGAGAAAAAGCTTCTTTGACATTTCTGACATCCACATTCATATATGCCTCACATTAGCAGGAGGGAGATAAAGCTGGAAACTGAACTCATCTGACCATAGAATCTTCTTCCAGTTCCTGGCTGTCCATTGCTTGTGTGCTTGGGTCCAACAACGGCAGGTTAACCTCTGTCTCTCATTGATCAGGGGCTTCTTGACAGCCTTGTAGGACCTGAAGCCATGATCTAAAAGTCAGCTGGACACCAGTTTGGTTTGACCACTGCTGCTGAAGCTCCTGTGATGTCATTCAGCAGTTTCCGTGCACATGTGGATCAGGATGCGATCATTTCTTGCTGAAGAAACCCTTAGACGCCCAGATCTTAGTTTGTCTTCCAAGCTGTTGCTTTGTCTGTATTTCTGCAGAGTGGATCCAACTGCATCTGCACTTCCTGGCTATCTGGTGGCAGCTGTAGCCTTCCTGGATGAGAATCTGTATCTTCAGGTGTATTTTCCTTGTTTTAACCATTTTTGTCTCTGAAGAACTTTCAGATGTGCTGACTTTATATAGACACAACGCACAGCAACAAAAGTTGTCTTTTAATAAAAAGCACGACCTTCATTAGTGGATCACTGGTACCAAAATGACCCAATACTCAAAATTTCACATGTATTTTTAATGGAACCAATCAATTTTAAGTTTTTAATATATTTTTCAGGATTTATTTAGTATTTGGCTGTGACTGTACTAAAATAATTTGCACTTGAAGATCTAAGAGTGATTCTTAATGCAATATTTCACAAATGCACGGGGTGTCCGAAAACGTTTTTTCCACCACTGTATATTGAAAATCTCTTTTTTCTTGGCATTTGGATTTGAATGAAGTCCTTTGACCTCTTGTTCTCCTGTTTGGTAGGTGAGGAGTCTGGTAGGAGAGGAGCTGTTCAGCCGCTATGATCGCCTCCTGCTCCAGTCAACTCTGGACCACATGGCTGGTGTGTTTCTCTGACATTGTTGTAAAAATGTACAACTGTATTCAAAGTCTTTACATGTTGTCCAATTTTTCTGGCAGAAATGCTGGTCTTATGTATAAAAAAGCAATTTCCGAGTCTCTGCTCATGTCTGTTCTCTTCTCTTCTGTTCTTCCTCCCAGATGTGACGTACTGTCCTCGGAATTCCTGTGGTTCGGCTGTCATTGTGGACACGTCCAGCACTGCAGCAATGTGCTCTGTGTGCAACTTTGCCTTCTGTGTCAAATGCAAAAAGACCTACCATGGAGCACAGGACTGTCATACAATGAAGACAGAAAAGGAAGACATAATTCCACAGCGAGGCTACGCCAGTCTGCCACAATCAAAAGGTACACATGGATATAGTGTAGCTGCAGGAAAAATGTTCAAAACAAGGATCATTAAGATCACAATATTCAGTAATAAGTACAACAACAAGTGTTGTTTGAATATTTGACACCTAAACTGAGCCTTGCTTCATGACAGAGAATAAAAAGCTCTTTATTCATCAGCACTTAAAAGCAGGAAGCAGAAGAAGCAGGGTGGAGATGTCCCAGTTTTAAGCCTCCTGTCAATGCTCTGCTCCATTTTTGCATAAATGTAAAAGTATCATCCTTTGTGGAGGATTAAGGCTACTTTTCATCTCTCACAAGTAGAGTTGAAATGATGATTATGCATGATTAATGGATAATGATTAACTGATTAGTTGATCAGCAGTTGAACAGAATATTAACTAGCACTTATTTAGATAACTGACAATTTTCAAGCAAAATGCATTAAATCACTATAAGTGAGTGAGTAAGGATTTAAATCTATAAATCAGTATTAGGTGCAAAAGAGCTGAAGCTATAATATATAAATATAATAATATATATATATATATATATATAATATATATAAGTTGTATGTAACTCTTACTAATATTTTAAGTTAATAGACAGTATTTTTTCTGTACCTAAAACTAAAGAATATTTATCTTGTCCTCATTGATTAGTGAATTTACAGTGAACTAGATAAAACTCTGAACCAACATGGTGCAGTAGAAGAACTGTGGTTTTAGAATTAGCAGCTCTGCAGCCTGGGTGACCCACAAATATTTATTAGTCATGATTTAAAGCTTACTGACTCATAGAGTCACTAAACTAGCACTTTAATTCTATGAGATATGAATTCTATGAAATAGTTTTATGCAGCAGTGGAAGCAGATGACATGCTGCTGGCTCATATTTTGATCATATAGACAGTTACATGTTAACAGCAACAGTCCTGGGTCAAGCTTTAACTACAGAACCATTACTGGTTGAATATCCAGTCTCTGTGGACGTTGATGTGTCTGAAGCTGTTGTCTGTGTTGCTGTGTGTCTCAGAGGGGTTGAAGGCTGTTTGGGACGACTATTCCAGCGCCAGCAAGGAGAGGAAGCGCATCCTGGAGAGAAGATACGGCCGTGATGTCATGCAGGGAACTCTGACTATGTGGCTGAGTGATGACTGGATAACCGATAATTGCAAGCACTGTCCTCACTGCTTCTGTAAAATACAGGTATTTATTTATCCCCCAGTTTCTATTCCCCCAAACACAGAAACCCATGAGCACAGATAGTCACATCTCTCCAAACACCTTTAAACTGTTGGTTTAATATTCAAATTAATTCAGAGAGAATTTCCATTTCCATTTCAGTTGTGTTTCTGACTGTTTTGTGGTTGTGTTTCGTGTTGCAGAAGATCAGTGGATGCAACGTGATGACATGTACTCGGTGTCACCAACTGTTTTGCTGGGCCTGCCTCACCAGACTGGAAAAATATGGATCCGATCACTTTCAGAGCAGTGACTGTGTGCATTATCCCCTAGATTTTGCATACAGAGCCTGATTTACACAGGTATTTGCATCAGTAATAATAATGTGGAGCAATTTGTTTCAGCCACAGTTTAAAATATTTGAGACTACATGGTCTTTTAATGCACATGGGCTAAAAAGTGAAATAATTTTCTTCGTCAGAAATTTGAATTTGAAAACTGACAGCCATACTGTGTCATACTGTGTCTCGGTCAGTAGAGGGCACTAAATAACAAGAATGACAAAACAACTTGGACATGCTCACATCTAACATTACAAGAGTTTACCTCGATATCCAATTAAAAATGTGCTTTGTCTATCAATATTTGTTTATCTAACAATACTCTGCTGTAAGCTTTACTGCGACAATCTTATTTATAAGTTGAAAAAGATAAATAATCTATAAAACTGATTGCCCTGTTTGCTTTTTCTGAAGCAAATTGAGGATTTATACCGGTTGTCCCACCAGGTATGATTAGGATACTTGGCAGGGCTGCAGCTGAGTATTCAGTCTGTATTTTTTTCAAATAATTGGTCTACAAATTCAGAAGCATAGTGCCCAGAGCCTATGGTGATGCCTTCAGGTGTTTAGTTCAACCAACAGTCCAAAAACAGAAGATATTCCCTCTGTCATAAAAGGCTAAGAAAAAGCAAATATTGTTGCACTTTTCTTGACTGTTGATCAGTCAGTCGATCACCTGATTAGATGTTGTAACATTCTTTGCAGCTCTAGTGCTTCAGGAAACACTTTTCAAGGTACTTGCAAAGTTGATAGGAGTTTTCAATGTGCAATACATGTACTGTGGTGATGTTATGAAGCTATAAGACAAAAGTGCACTGTAAAATTATTTCATTATAACCTTTGAGCATGGAAAGAGGGCTGACACTTTCACAGCTATAGATACTGTACATGCGGTTGTAAAGACTGCAGGGAAAGCCTCAAACTGCTGCTCTGCACAGTCTATACAGGTTTTATTTCCCTTGAAACAGCAGCTTACAGGTAGTTTTTGGGCGTTAGGCATCCACTCACTCATTGATTTCCTGTTTTTGAAACGTCCCCCTCCCTTCCTCCCCTGTTCTGTCATAACAGTGGAACAAAGACCAGAGTTGCATGTCCCCAGGCTGCCCGCGGCATGATCGGAAATCTGCAGCTGTCTCTCATATTAAGCCAAAGTGTTTGTGTTCCTGTGTCTCTTCCAGGAAAAATCCCATGTCTCTACACAGGGGTCATCACTTCCTCATAAATGTCTAAACAACTGTTTGCCTTACTGACCTGCGGTGCTGTAGCAGGGCCTGGAGGACTGTAACTCAGACTCCTACTGTGGTTGTGCTTGTCCAGCCTCTTGGTGGTTCCTGTGAGACTGAAAATAGGATTGAAAAGACTCACAGAAAATATTGATATCAAGGAACTTAACGGAGCAGTTAAAACATGCTTAGAAAATATAAGAAGGCACTTGAGGAAAACAGGAACAAAAACTGACTAGTTGATTTAGGATTAAGAAAAAAACTGCATGGTGAGTAAATAATGCAGAAGTCTTGTTCACAGGAATCTTACAGACTTACGCTGCATTGGCTTTTGCATCAATCCGAGCAAGATTTGAAGAAAGACTAGCAATAGATCTTTTGCACCCAGGACATTTAACTTGTCATAGAGAAGTGCAGCTGAGATAATTATTTTTATATAAGTGCTTTACCTGCCATCATCAGCAACAATGTCTGCTGTGAAGAAGTCTATCATGTCATACGTCCGGCAGAGAATGTCCAAACTATTCCTCATTTAAACGTGAAGAAACCACTAGCAGCACAGACTGATCTGCTACCTCAGCTGTACACCTAAAGATGTAACACTTATCAGTTTTTTAATTAGCTTTAAATCCATACTGAACTACATGGAGCAGAAAACCTGCTGCTGTGCTGAAGACTGCAGTTTGACAGTGTCACACATGAATCCATCATCTGTCAAATGAAATAACAGATTGGTCAAAGGTGCAACAGGCACTAATCCACATGGAGCTTTACAGCAGGAGTTGATAAAGCTGTGCTCATGTCCACACCAACACATCGAGTTTAAAACACACAGCAGATGTTTGGTGTGTTCCTGCAGGACGTACTAAAACGCTTCATTTTCACTGGAGGAGGTCTTTAAATCTTCTTGGTATGGAACCATCCCCACCCCAACCCCTCCTGTTATCCCTCATCCTCCTCATCCCCACTCTCACCCCAACAAGTCGAGGCAGATGGCCGCCTTCCCTGAGCCTGGTTCTGTCAGAGGGGTGTTTTTCCTCCTCGATAACGGTTTTTTGTTCCTTCTCACCGTTGTGGACTGCTTGCTCACAGGGAATCCAAAGGCAACCCTGGATTACGTAATTCTCCATTCTTTGTTTCAAATTCATGTGAAGTTCTATTAGAAGACATATGTTGTGAATTTGTGCTATATAAATAAAACTGAATTAAAGTGAAGTAAACAAATAACAGATGATAAGAAATATGAATTACAGTTACATCAAAGTGCAGAGCTGCCTTTTAACATTCCACATTTGCAATTAAATAAGATGGGACCATCAGTGTGATCCATTTACCCCTGTGGTATTGTGATTTAAAAAGAATATTTTTTCCTTCTATTTCCTGTATGATTTTGAAACTTTCCCTTACAGATCATGTAGCTCCTATGATCACTAAAATGAAATATTCTGTATTATATTTTATTATATAGTAGTTATGCCTCCAACCAACTGTGTTTTGTGTTATAATACACTGCTCGGCCAAAAAAAAAAGTTGCACACCCTAATATGTTGTTGGACGGCTTTTAACTTTGAGTACGGCACTCATTCTCTGTGGCATCGTTTTGATAAGCTTCTGCAATGTCACAGCATTGATTTCTGTTTAAAGATGCATTCATTTTTCACCAACATCTTATATTGATGATGGGAGAGTTGGACAAAGTCTTCTCCAGCACATCCCAAAGATTCTCAGTGGGGCTGAGGTCTGGACTCTGTGAGGCCAATCCATGAGTGAAAATGACGTCACATGCTCCTTGATCCACTCATTCACAATGTGAGACTCATGAATCCTCACATCGTCATCTTGGAACATGTCCATGCCATCAGGGAAGATAAACTACATATTCAGGTAGTCAGCTGACAGGTCGCCAGTCTATCGCAGGGCTACATATAGAGACAAACAATCACGCTCGCATTCACACCTACAGGCAATTGTGGAATAATCAGTTAACCTCAGCATATTTTTTATACTGTGGGAGGAAGGCGGAGTACCCAAAGAAAACCCACGCATGCACAGGCAGAACATGCAAACTCCATGTAGAAAGATCCCGGGAAGGCGGGGATCTTCTAACTGCAAGGCAAAAGTGCTAACCACCACACCACTGTGCAGCTCCTCACTGCATCAGCTAGGGTTAAATAAGTTGTTGCAGCTGAAACATATTCATCACTACAGTAATTTTCCAATGGAAGGCTCTTACCTATTTGCTCAGTTATATCCAGGTGGTGACAGGCAGTGTTTGTTTCTTTCTTCTGCTGAATATATAGTTTCACAACTGCATGATATGTATCTACTCTCAGGTTCTGATTTTACTGGATAGTTAAGAATAATTTGTGTTTAGAACTGCTGTGTATTTGCAGTTTGACAAATCAGACCACAACATCCCAGAGTGCTGGTCCTGGGTCAGTCTGCCTGTCTTGAGAAACACAGACTTCTACATTTATCAGTGGAGATGTGATGTTTGTGTGTGTGGGATTCATTTTTTTCAATAAACTGGTTCAGTCTGCTTCATATTGATGTCTGACTGAAGGAGAGAACCATCAATCATCCACTTGGTCAGTCTGTTTGAAGCAAATGCGTCCTGAGTCTTTCTGGACCAAAGTGAGTGATGCAAAGCAGAGAACTGTTATCTGTTATTGAGTCTGTTTATTTGCTAGTTTCATGTAGAGTTGAAATGATAAAAATGTGTGTATTATAAACCAGCAGCAATGTACCTGCAGCATTTGGAGGCATGAACTGTTCAGAGGAGTTATTAATATGAAGGTACAAAATCCCATACAAGATAAGAGTCATTCATGTCCATGTATAATTTAAAAATGTTCCTCTAATAGCAGAGCATTTATGAGCAGAGGATATTAGAGGTGAAAGCAGAAATCTAAGCTTCTGTCACTTCTCATTGCTTGTTTGAGTAGGAAATAGATGTATTTTTCCTGACATTTACAGTAACTCTGCTGTGAGTACAGCAGAATATTCAGTTCAATTCAAAGAATTTGCAAATAAAAAGAACCAATCCATGGCAGAGATTCAAGTCAGTGGAAAACTAATAACTTAAACTCGAGGAAAGACCACATCTCAGGCAATCTGTTTATAAGGTTTGTGAGATATCCTGCTGACAGTTCTACCAGGGGCACAAAAACAGCTTTCCTGGCAGAAGTAATATCAAGAATAATGAGTAAATCCTGATTATCAGTGCAGTGGAAACTAGGCTATGGAGAGCGTCTTCTCCCTGTGAGCCAATAACAGCGTCAGCTAACAGAGCACTGATTTCCCCCGGAGCTGTACGAGATGGAAGAGAACACATGAGACACACATTCACTGTAATAATCATCAACTCCGCTCAGTTATTATCTGCACGTTTATTCATCTGTCAGAAAACACACATACACACAGCCTCGGAAATCAGCGAATCATCTGTCCAAGCATCCAGTCAGTCAGTCAGTGGTATATTGGCAACATTGTTTAGAGGCACTGAAAGTGTGCTGAGGTTTTCACAGAGAGTACGGAGGTTTATACTGTCCGGCAGGGATGCTGCTTGGAGCTCTGGGCTCCCCGACAGTAAATGGAGGTGGAAGGTCCTGAGCTCTGACAGTGTACAGACTCACTTAATGTGTGGACCAGGATACATGGGCTTTTATGTGAAGCAAGCACAACCTGTTTCATTAGAGACCAATACAGCTGAAATGAACAGACACAAATACAGAAAACAGACATTTGGGAAATAGGTTGACTCACTTTCTGGCTGAGTTTAATGAGACGATCGATACAACTCTCATATCTGAGTGCTAACAGTGAATCTGGAACCAGGAGATGATTAACCTAGTTTAGCACGAAGACTGAGAACAGGGCTAAACAGTTGGTCTTCGTTTAATTTTGAAAAATCTACCTACAGCACTTTTAAACTTTTAATTTTTAACACTAGTTTGGGTCCCAATTTGTGACCATTTCAGACATGTCTGTGTGGGCTCAGTACTTGATAATGAGGAAGTTGAGGTTTGTTCTTTGCAACACATTTCTGTGATATTAGATTTGTGCTGCACATGTCAGTGAAGTTCCCTTTTCTCAAAGCTTTGGGCCTGAAGATCATCACTGCTATCCAAGGGCCATAAAAGAACTTTAAACCAACAGTGCGCCTTTTAGACTTTTGAGATTTTTTTGATTTGTTTTTGCAGTCTGGCATTGCTGCCGTTGCTACAGTTGCTCTCTTCTTCAGCTCTGGCAAAGCAGTCCCACAACACAGTGCACCGAAATGGGTTTGTGGCTGGAGACAGTGCATTTAAAACTGTGAAATGCAGAGGGATGTACCTGGCACCAATAGACCTAATCAGCATTGTGTGAACTCGTTTGGTTCGACCTTGAATGTGAAGCACATTATTCTACGTAAAAGTCCCGCATTCCAGCCTTAGCTACACTCTAGGACTGGTGTCTTTCTAGATTATTGTCAATGAGACATGGCCAGGAAGCCAGCAGAGACACCAACGAGAAATGTTGGGTGGATAAAAAAATGTTCGGCAAGAAATGACTGCAGTATAAAATGTCTAACCATAAAAACACAGATAACAACACAAAAATATGTCATATTAGTTAATGAGCTTTAGAGGTGCAAGTACAGATCTTTGAATTATGGATACAGCCTGGGAAGCTGTTTCCCCTTTTTCAGTCTTTATGTTAAGCTACGCTAAACACCTCATGGATACAAGGCGAAGGCATGAGAGTGACATCATTCTTCTCATCCAACTCTCAGCAAGAAAGGAGAAAAAGCACATTTTCAAAGAATGTCATACTAGTCCTTTAAAAGGCAGTTTTGGTGTCAAACAAAGAATTTTTTCCCAAAAGATGTGAAGCTGTCAATCGTCCAGGTGGTACACTGTCTGGAGAAATTCGCTTAATTAGTTCTGATTAAAGACTCTTCACCGTTTATCAAAAAGATTCTTTAGTTCTGATTGTGGGGATGATTGTGATGAGGAGTGATGTCCTTGTGTTAACAGTGGATTGTCTCTGGTGAGCATTTCTACCTAATATCTCAGATGGACTTAAAAAGCCTCGAAGAAAAATAAAGAATGAATAAATGGATTCATTTTCATAAACACACCAGACCTGAACTGATTTGAGCACCAAGTTAAAATTTTTCTGGTGCTTTTGATACAAAGTTTGTGCCTGACACTTTTTTGTAGACACTAAAATTGTAGACCAGTAGAGGTCCATCATCTAATTCTCTGCAGTATGGTAAACATTTTTTTTTACTAATTTGTGCTACAGCTGTTCTGTTGTTCCTGCTTATCATCACTGTGTTGCCCATCTACCCTGATCTGCTCAGTCCAACAGTGCAGCACACGCAGCAACACACACAATTACAAATATAATACACATTTGCAACAGTTTCAGCTTCTCACCTCATAAACATTAGGATTAGAATAATTGAGAAGCAAATAATGACAATGATAGCAAAGTCTTGGCTGGAACTCAACACCATATGGTAGCATACTTTTCCTTATAAACACCGGTGGCTTTTTATACTCAGTGCAAAATGGTGATTTTTTTTTCCTGTACCAGTTTGTAGATTCATCACAGCACACAGACATTTCCAACCAACCAGTCTGTTATATAAACCTCATAAAAACATTCTTGAACAGCATTCCTATATTTTCTCTCAGTAATAGAAACATCTCAACAGTTATGACTTTACTCATGCACGAAATAAACCAGGTTCAATTTATACAGTGCGATACGTAATACCTCTCTGCCATTTACAGTGAAGCTCTGAAGTTCAACTTATAACTTATGGTGCTGATTCACATCAGCATTGGTTAATAACAGTGAAACTAACAGTTATCAGTAAGTTATAGTTACTAGTCCCTATAGTCTTTAACAAGTAAACACAGTTAGAAGAAAACAAATGGAAACAGTACAAGTATTTGAACAGTTTCAGCATTTTATCAGAGCAAACAACAACTAAACAGTCTTTTAAAAAAGATTAACGCAATCTCATCTATTTTAGTGACCACATAGCAAAAGTAAAGTGCCAAAACAATAAACCAATTAACAAGTAAGGGACGTATGCTCATAAATGCCTTTTTTTATTTACCAGAGTGGCCCTCTCTGATTAATGATTAAACCCATAAAAACTCAGCTCTGTGTATCAAAGTTATATATTTAGAAACTTTTCTGTGAAAAAAATCATCTTCCTGCCTTAAAATGGCTTAAACGCAACTCTGCAGGGTTGCTTCCTCTAGAATGTGCAGATCTATTAAAATCCCACGTCTAACCACTCACTGCTACTGAGCACACCAGCTCCCCTACTCTGTTGAAACACCGTAAGATTACCCTACACTACACAATGTTAAATTGCAATACTGGAGTAATTCACCTATGGAAAGGTTTGTTATGCCTGAAAAGCTCCCAGAAATCTGTCTTTTTCAGATGCAGTTTTAAGGTGAGAATGCACAGCCACGGTGCTGACTGCTTCTTTCACTGTGTCTTCTCCCATATAAAAACACCATATACACGTATTAATAAGGTAAAAAAAAACGTGATTTTCATGAACGTGAGCAACCAACACAAATCCTTATATGTAGAATTATGCTTTACTGCTACAACATCAATCTAAAATAATCTGATGTTCCAGTAATACTTTACCAGTGGTTTGTCCTGGTTTAGCCCATTAGCTACAAACAGATTTACTAATATCAATCTACTTATTCAGACCATTGAATTCATTTTCAATGAGAGCTTTTTGCTTTTGAGAATTTCTTAAATGATGTGAAAAAAATCTTAAGATTAATGCTTTTAAGTAGTCTGCGCTCCACACTGAAGGACCAGTGATCTTTCAGAAAATATTATTTTGTTTTAAAATAGTTTGCTGCGATAGACAAAAAGTCCTGGAGGAAGGGCGACACATGTATTCTACTATGGACCATCAGTCTCATGGTCCATGTGCTAACTATACTATGGCTTCTTCACTTAAAGATAGTTGCATTCATAAAGCATGTTATATAGTTTAATTCATTATTATTCTGATCAGTGCTAATGTTTGTGTTTTCTTTTCAAAGTTGGTTGGTGTAGATTTTTTAAATAAATCCAGAACTTGCGAGTAAGCCGCCTTGTTTTGTTCTAAGTTCTCATTGTATATGTAGACATTGTGCTGCCACGCATCATGCATAAAGTGAATTTGGGATGAATCATCCTCATGCATGAATCATGCATCAACAACAGCCCAATTTTATGCATGATCCATGATTGTCAATATTTCAGAGACTCCCCAAAAGTTCACCAATAATGTTTTCAGGGGAGCTCATGGCTTATTAATCGGAGCCAAGTTCCCCTCTGACTGCTCTGTAATTCACGCCCAGCACATGGTGCACCCACTCATTGGGTGCACACACAGGCAGTGGACTGATGCATCACGTAAAACAGTTCAATAGTAATGCAACAACACCTATATGCACCATCTTTGAGAGGAAATGTAAAATTCTCACTTTTCTGGATCTTCTACTGAACAGTTTAACCTCTTATGAGCCTCTAAAACATAATTCAAACACATAAGATTCATTTCTTCAGGCACACACATTACCCTCTGGGCCTCTATTGATCACCTCTATCCACTTCTCTACCTCCTCTGTGAGTTGTGTATGTCTGTGCCCTGTCCTCATGTCCGCCTTGTTCCTATGGCAGCTGCATTATCTGCCCAGGAACCAACCAGAACCTCACACTGTTTTTTGACACAGAACAGAGGGTTTTGGGGCCCCTGGTGATTTGGACGATAATGCAGCTGAGGCTTTATTACCCCGTGACACAAAAACAATCTGCTTTTAAATGTTTTTAAATGTCACCATCAGGCTAAGAAGAAGTATTTTTCACATCCGCATTTTTTTAAATGCTGCATTTATACGGCAGTCGCTATTTTGCCTTGATGCGCTACCTGTGTTCAAATTATAAGAAAATAGAAATCTTTGGTTGAACTGCTCACAACTCCTGTCAACAATATGGCCATAACCTGTGATAAATGGTTTCATGCAGGTAATACCTTATTTTAAGTGGTCAAGAATGAAAAAAGTTGGGAATTACTGATATAAAGGGTCCAAACATGAGCACAAACACAATGGGTTTCCAGATTGCTATCGGACACGTTAAGCTGTTTTAGCCTCGTCTGTAGAAGTCTGTTAGTTTCCTGTGATATCTCCATTATTCCCATTCTTTTGCAGTTTATTATTTCCTGCACTTGCTAAAAGCATTCAATAGCAGCACTGGAGTGTGACTTTCATTTCGAATCCAGGAGCCTGTCAACATAATAAAGGGTTAGAGCTTTCATGTGAGACAAAGTGGGTTATTTCTAGGAGGAGGAGGACTGCTATTAACAGCAACTCTGTCTAACGTGA
This sequence comes from Amphiprion ocellaris, assembly GCF_022539595.1. NCBI lineage: Eukaryota > Metazoa > Chordata > Actinopteri > Pomacentridae > Amphiprion > Amphiprion ocellaris. The sequence continues at coordinate 17,471,778 of NC_072767.1, read as the reverse complement.
AAAACTCCTTGACTAGCTGTGTCTCACCCACAGCGTTGGTTACAGCTCAGCTTTCATCAGCTTCTCTTTGTTCCTTTTTGATAAAACTGTACGGCACAGTGGGCTAACAAACAAGCCTAGCATTTCATTTTCTGTCTTCTGTCTGCCTCTCCCTCTGGCTCTGCCTTTCTCTCATGTTTAAAACCTCCAAAGCACCACAGCACTTTGTCCTCACAGTACTATTCTCCTGAGTGTCCTTGTGTGTGTGGTCAGGTGTGTGTGTTTGTGCTCTGGAGATAAATATAAGATATGAACAGCTGCCTCTCCCCACAGCTAAACCAACCAAAGAGAAAGCCAGGATGCCGCTTTCATCTCACTTTCCACCATGTCTAATTATGTGAACTGATCGGGCCTTTGTCTGATTCAATTATGGTATGTAGGGAGCGAGTGTGTGTGTGTGTGTGTGTGTGTGTGTGTGTGTGTGTGTGTGTGTGTGTGTGGTTGTCTGCTCTATTCAAATCCTTGTGGAAAATCGTTTTTTTGTTGGGACATAAAGTGATTTTTTTAGGTGTAAATAAAATCTTTTTCGATTTAAGGATTAAAGAATCATCAGTATGTAAATAAGGTCTTCAAAGCCAAGACTTTCGTGAAGGAAACAACAAATATGTAAAAATTTTGACTCCATCATTATCATCTTCAAATGCAGGGGAGATTATAGCCAACTTTAAAAGGCACGGTACACACTTTTTTTTTAGTAATTTAAAATATGACTGTAAACTCCAAATGCCTGGTGTCTGCACTATGTTAAGCTCAGCGCCACTGAAATGGAACAGAAAATTAAATCAAAAGAAACTGAAAATCGAATCAGATTCCTATTATAAAACCAACCTTCTCAGGGTAGGCTAAAGACAAAAAATCAGTTGGACTTATCAGCTGGTCATACGGGGAGAAGAACAACAACAAAAAAAATCCTCAAACAAACAGAAAGCAGATCTTTGTGCAAATGCAGACAAAGTCCATGTTACTCCTCTGCAGCACTCTGCAGTAAAACCTGGTGATGTCCCTCTTGGGAATCAAGCTTGATTGGGAGAATTAAATGATATGTGTAAGAACCAAAAAAAATATCCAGGAGCTCTGCAATTTGCAAACTAATTTAAAGTTTGGAGTTAAATGCTTTCAGCTGCACGCATCACTGTTAGTGAATGCGTTTTTTCCTCACAATGCCATTTTGGCTGCTTCTCGAAACAGAAATTCAGCTTGTAATCTGCATCAAGAAACTCAGCTTCAGAGGCGGCCTCTCCTGGCAAATGGTCCTCCAGCACAGTCCACGTGACGGCTAGCAGCTTTTAACTACACACTGATGGTACCGGAGTTACTTTACCAAAGAAGAAAGGCACCATCCAGAGTGATATGGAGGGCCGACAGTGAGATCCACACACAAACATACAGTGCTGATAAGTAGACATTCAGCCAGTGCACACTTTGTACAAGATTCCTGATAATTATTATATAGATTATTACAATATATTCTAGGCTAACATTAACCAAAGAATCAATAGGATTCATGTATATTCTGTTATATTTACATCTATAATGTAATTTAATCATATTTACATAACATTAGCGTTGAGTTAATACAAGAAGAAAGATGACAGGGAATATAAAAAAAAAACCTACTCAGTACTACAGATTGGTTTCTATTATATTGCCAAAATGGCTAACCAAAGCTTACTCTTTAGCTTGATTCCCTCCAAAGGCACAAACAAGGCCAGCCAGGGCTTAGCCTTTAGCCTGGACACACCAAAGGAACGCTAAGAGGTCGGCTGAGGCTCACAGATTCACATAACACTGTTTCTAACAGATGATGTTCATTGTGCTTTATTTTTTTTTAAATTAGCAAGTAGTGCTCGAAGCTTTGGATTTTTTTAAACCTCTATTAGGTTTTAAAGATGTTGAATTTGCTCTTTTGGGCCCCATGTGGCCCTGTGGTCACTAGGTGGCCCTCAAGTCCCTGCTGCAGGGCCTGTAAAAATACCTGTAGGACTGATTCACACACAAGAACTGAAACATGAGTCACAAACAAAAACTCTGTCCTCCGCGATTGTTTTCTCAAGCTGTTCTGACCTAAAAGCCTTTTCTCTTTTCTTCTCCCTTTTACTTCTTCACCTGTCTCCTTGTTCTGTCCTTGTGGCTCCATGCTGACTGCCTCGCAATTGCCTAAACAAGCCCAAGATTTCTTTGCATTTCATTTGCATTTTCCTGCACCCTGAGCCAGAATGAAACCCGCTTAAAGTTTTGAAGGAAGTAGTTGACCAGAAAAAGTTGAAGAAAAGAGGTTGGCTCAAAAATTAGATCAGTTTCATAGCTAAACGAAAGCAGAATTTCTTTTTCTTTCTAAGCATAGACTGTATATAAAAGATCGATGCAGTCACCGTGGTTTGTGGACAACCGTTTTGAAGCCTAAATAAAATTTGTTATTTGGCAATCAAAACCAACTTGAGGACACTGCACACAGCTATACGATAACAACTTGTCAATCACAACGTAGGGCTACCTTAAGACATATTCAGTTTTATTGTGTTTTTGCTCTCTAAATGTTACCTTAATTTACCAAACAAACCTGACACTATATCTACAAAGTCTTAAAACTAGTGACTGAGACCATAAGGTCATCAGCAAAATGTTTACTGAGTTAACAAATCAAGTGAGAAGTTGGCTCATTTTTTCATTTGACTTTGTTTTGCAGACAGAGGAGTCGCCCCCTGCTGGCTGTGTGATAGAATGCAGGTTTAAGGCACTTCTGCATTGGCTTCAGAAGCTTTATATATAGTCTATGCTTCTAAGTTCCATGCTAAATCTGCCACTTTCTCTGGATGTTGCAACCTGATTCAATATACAGAGTGAATTTCAAGAACAAAAACACAGATAAAATAAATCTAATTATCCTGTCCTTCCTAATGGGTTGGACAAAACTAACCCGCAAGTCAAGAGCAACTTGGGCTTTAGTGTCTTGCCAAAGGACATTTTGACCTGCAGACAGGAGAAGCTGGAATCACACCATCAACTCTGTAGATAGCAAACTTGATCTGAGCCACTGTTATTCATATGTGTCCTTTCTAATAAACTGTATTATAGCAAATGAATTGCAACAAAATCTTGAAGCCACTTGGGCTGATCGCTTAACTAAATACATCCCTCAAACAGGAGGAAGTATTTACCTTCCTGTACTCTATGGCTCCTTCACACTCCAGTCCCTGCCTTTGCTCTCCCTCCTCCCCTCCTGTGTCTCTTAGCTGTAGCCGAGGTTCTCCATCTCGTGGCGGTATCTTAACTCCGACACTTTTGCCTTGTGCTGTTTGCTCTCCAGATGCTGCCTGAAGTCCGTCTCCTGCTCGGCTCCGCAGTTGCACATGCAGCAGTAGAACTGCCCGCTGGGAGTCACACACATGGCCAAGTCCCTGGGGATGCGCTGCCTCGGTCTGGGGTTGTAGTATGGCCCTGGGGGGAGGAAGTCGAGAGACATCGGACAGGAGAGAAGTTAGCAGTAGCGACATATTAAGAGGCTGATTCATTCCAGATTTATCCACCATGACAGCTGTAAGGATGCTCCAATGTAGGACTAAAGGTAGACACATATATGAGACTAAAGACTGCACATAATCGTTATTTTTATTATCGATTATCTGTCTGTGTTCCATTTAATCTATTAATTATTTTGTCAGTTAAATCGTGGATTCAAAGATATTCAGTTCCTATTGTCAGTCCTTATATTTGAGAAATACTGGAGTCAGGCCTTTTGCTCAAATAGACGGGTGACCTGTGTAGGATGTACCCTGCCTCTCCCCAGTGTCAGCTGGGATAGATTAAAGCCCCTCAGCCCTCTGAATAGATGGTCGGATAGTACTTTAGTTTATGTGACTTTAGTGATCCTCAGACTTTTCCTGTAGAACCACAATGAGGTTGACATTTATGTTTTTCTCAGAATGGTCCCTGCAGCTATTGGATAACAATACATGTGGTACAGATTCTCTGTTGGAATGAATTGTGGAAACTCTGATGACTTTTCCGTCTTGATAAATTATGACCAAATAGCAAAAAGCAAAAGGTAGCATGCTATCAAATGAAAACAAGGACTGCAGTACACAACTGTTCAAAAGTTTGGGGTCACCCAGGCAATTCCATGTTTTCCATGAAAACTCACACTTTTATTCATGTACTAACATAACTGCACAAGGGTTTTCTAATCATTAATTAGCCTTTCAACACCATTAGCTAACACAATGTAGCATTAGAACACAGGAGTGATGGTTGCTGGAAATGTTCCTCTGTACCTCTATGGAGATATTCCATTAAAATCAGCTGTTTCCAGCTAGAATAGTCATTTACCTCATTAACAGCAGGGTGGGTGTTTCTGTATCACTATTATTCTTAAGAACAATTTGCCATTGTGTAGCGTGGGTTAGTTTTATAGTGTTGAAACAGAGTTGTAGGGGAGCAGGTGTGCTTGGGTTGTGGCAAACAGGAAGGATGAGTGGAAGGAGAAGCAGGGACGTCATAGATCTGCACATTCTAGTGGAAAAAATATATATAAAAAGTGTGAGTTTTTGGGTTGAAATCAGTGACCAGAGAGACTTTGCTAATGCCACTCTGGCCATTTTAGCTTGCTAACCTTAGCATTTGTCCCTTAAGTACAACACAGAGCCAACACTGTGGCTGTGGTCTCTTGGTCTTGAAGTGTAGTAAATTACTGACACAAGCCGATTGATTATTAAAGTGGATTATTCCACCAATTGCTTTACCACAAACGTTAGGCTGGGGATACACCCAAAGCCACATGTCAAAACTGAGCTTGAAAACAGATCGACTCGGTCACTTAATTGAAACCTGATATTTCACTACTAAGTGTGATAATGATACACAAGGGTGCACAGAAAGAAAAGCACGACGTCGTCTGGGATTACATCAACGTGGACCATTGGAAAAAGAGCATTGCTGTTATGATCCTCCTCCAGCCCCTGCCCTTTTTTCCCCTTCTTCCTCTTTTTCCTCCTTTCTCCCTTGGGTCCTGATCTGTTTCTGTTTTGACCTGTCTCTCTCTGGCTCCCTCTGTCTGTCACCTCTCCCTCCTGTCTCTCTCTCTCCCTGTCTCTCACCCTCCTGCTCTCCCTGTTTCACCTGCCTGCATTCTGCTACCTGCTGATTACTATGAGTTTCAGCTGCAGTAATCAGTTCACTCCATTCACCTGTTCTCCATCTCACCTCCACCTATTTAAGCTCTGTCCTTGCATTCACTCCCTGCTGGATCATAAAGACTCACATCTCCATGTAGACTCTGTTCCCTAAATGGACTCCCCCCCCTCCCTCCCCACCTCCTGGATTTCTCCACTTGGACTCTGTTTGTTGCCTGGATTTGTCCCAATTCTTGTTTTTGTTTCATATCTGCCTCAATCATATTTAGACTCTCTTTTTCCCCAAGCCTGCCTCCCCAATCTTGAGTACCTTAGTTTAGTTTTGTAAATTCAGTTTAGTTTTGGTAGACTAGTAGTTGTTTGGTTTAGTTCTGTCCTTTCAGTTCAGTTCTCCATTTATGTATTGGTTTAGTTTTTTGGGTTAAATAAATCTATTGCCTTAATTCACCTGTCTGCCGGTTTCTGTGTGCCTGCACTTGGGTTCTCCAGCTCCCCCTTGTAACAATTGCTTGTTTGTGTGTGTGTATTAACACAGCAGAAAAAGGAGAAGCAGATACAGAGAGAGATAAAAAGACAGCGAGAACGCAACCGCAGGAGAGCTATTTTAGGGTTTGTCCATCAAGAAAACTGATTAAATCAGCAGAACATTGTCTGTTAGACAAAGAGGGTGCATGAGAGAGTGAGCAAGAAAGGAAGGAAAATTTCTTTTATTGTATGATTTATCCTGTTTTATGTTGAACTGAAGAGCTGACTTTTTAGTCCCTGGAAAGACAGAGAAGGAGTCAGACAGCAAGGAAGAGATGGTTGTTTGACGTCAGCAGAAGGTCTGACTTTACCTTGTCTGTATCTGTTTTCACATACGCAAAGGCGAAAGCAGACACTCACAGAAGCACACAGAAAATGTGGCTAAATCACAAAAAACTCCTCTTCAATCAAAAATTCTTTTCTGCTAAACTTTACAGGAGGTTAGATGTACATGTGTAAGCCCTATAGGCAATACAGTGGTGTGGCTTTTCATCGATGTTTACAGAACATCAGAGGAGGTGGTATGAAACAAAATGACAGCGCTTTGGGTGAAAACTCCAACAAAATTTAGGTCATTACTCCTTGTCAACCGTTGCTACAGCAAATACATGCTGCTCCAAAGGCTGCTGAACAGAACTACTGGTGGAGTGTCAAATAAAATGTATCCAGTGAGCTGTCTTTTTCATCATCCCCACGAAAAAGAAAGACTGCTTTCAATCTAAATTTTCCATATGTAAAAGTCTCAAAAATAGAGTGCTTAGTGTTTTTTTAGTGTTTGTATCTATTTAGAAAGCTGTTTACTTCACTGACGTATTCTGACATCAGCAGAGGAAAGAACTGCTTTAGATGTTTTTTTTTTTTTTTCTCTCTGTACCCCAAGGGCAATCATTTGCACTCAGTCAGCTATTGGAGTTGAAGATTGGATTCTGGGCAGCAAAACTGAATTCCTCCTGTATATACATAAACAGCGTATTATGAATTATAGATTTAGCACATTTTATGCCTGGTAAATATAGTCTGAGCTGTGAAAAGCCGAATGAAAAAACCTAATGGGGTACTAGCATGTGTGTGAAAAGGAGCTATTATCAGCGCCATCAGGAACAATGGAGTAGTTTACTGCTAATTGCTTCTGAAACCTGACTGTCTGGGGTCAGATGGCATTTACTCAGCAGCCTAGTTTAGCTGCTGACACTGGTTAGCGCAAGTGATCTCTCCTTTGTGGTTGTATCTGTACATTTGTTAATGACGGGGTGTTCTAGGAGAAGACAGACTTTAGCTTATTGTCTATCAATTATCAAAACTTTCTGTTTTGACATCGCAATACAATACAGCAACACATACTCAGCTCAAACAGCTGTTTACCTCACCGACTAGTGGGGTAAATAACTGAAGAACCTGTTTTCCCAGTTTGAACACTTACACTGACTGCGACAAAACCTCCACAAGTTGAAAATGCAACTATGACTTAATTAAAGAGGTGTTTTTCAGATACTACTAGAGGTAATATTTTAAATCCCTACATTATACTGGTGTTGTTTTTAATTCCAGTTTATTTTTAATACTTTACCTGGCATGGAAGCAGGCATCTGTGTGCTGCGGCGGTTTTTCACCAGTCTGTACTCACTGCCATCTTTCCTGTTTCTTCTTGGGGCTGCTTCATTGCTGGCTTCCCTGTAACAGGAAGAACAGTCAGACTCAATTCAAGTTTGTCTTAATATCTTCTGTGATATCAGCTTGGCTATTTGGATAATTAATGACTTGATTATGCTAACAAAATCAAAAATCTTTTTTTTGAATATATTAACTCTTTACTGAATGTGGCTAAAGCCAAAATATATGTTTACGACTAATATACCAGTATTTTATAGATTGCTTTGCTTCATTTCAATATGATTACTAAGCAGCAAATTGGGCAGTGTGCCTCTAGTTTGGCACTGGCTCATATGTATGCAATATGTACTCAGCCTGCACAATCAGAATGAGGATGAAGCCAGCTGCCAATACTGCAAACATTTCTTCATCCAAACCTACATGTTACTGGAGTTCTGCTGGGCCTCCGCCAAACGTAGTTTCTTGGCGTGATTCTTGCCCTGGTAGTGGGCCTGTGCCACTGCTGGTGAGCTGAAGGAGGCGTCGCACAGTTTACAATAGTCGTTCTCTGTGGCCAAGATGACCCGCGGCGCCCCCTTATACAGCGCCTGGAGACACAGGACAAAACGGCACAGTGTCAGTGGTGAGAGGAGGTAGGGAGTAAACATTGAGAGAGAAGAAAAATGTTTAGGTCCAGTGGGAGGCAGAGAAGAATTCTTTGAACAACATCATACGATTTTCAGCTGGGAAATATGCACTGAGGGCTGCACAGTATCTCAGTTGGCACTGTCGCCTCACAGCTAGAAGATCCCCGTTTCGTGTCCTGGCCTTCCTGGGATCTTTCTGCATGGAGTTTGTATGTTCTCCCTGTGCATGTGTGGGTTTTCTCCGGGCACTCCTGCTTCCTCCCCCAGACCAAAAACTTGCCGAGGTTAACTGGTGATTCTAAATTGTCCATAGGTGTGAACATGAGTGTGATCGTTTGTCTCTATATACAGTCCTGTGATAAACTGGTGACCTGTCCAGGGTGTCGCCTGCCTTCACTTGAAGTCAGCTGGGATAGACTCCAGCCCCCTGTGACCCTGATGATGATTAAGTTGTGTATAGATAATGGATTGAAATCACCGTTCCTGTTGCTGTCACGAGTTCAATAAAAAGTAGTGACATTGCACTTTATTTAATTTCATTTATTTAGCCTATTTCTTTGCTCTATTTATTATCGTGACTTTTAAATTTTATGTTCTTATCCTGTTTTTTATCCCAGAGATTGCTTTTTATTTCTCTAAGGTTTTTTATTGTGTTTTGTTTTTATTTATCTTGATCTTATTTATTTTATTTTATCGTATCCTTGCTGCTGTATTGGTTAATGGCGGAACACTTTTGTCTTGTCACTCGATCAAGTACCTGTCTGTCAGGCTCAATGTGTGATTTGTATGTCAAATGCAATCATTTTTTCTGCTAAACAAATCTACCCACAGAAATAAATAAAGTAACCTTGAACCTTGGGAATATGAACTAAAAGTTGTTGATAAATGAAAGAAATCCCACCCATTTACTTAAGTCCAAAATGATCAATTACTCTGATATATTTGAAAGATTTTGAAAAATGAGAGATTTTACAGAGTATATTACTTATTAATTTGACACATTTGGGGCTTTTTGGTTAAGTTCAGTCATTCTCAAAATGAACTGTTGCAGCTATATGGTATTCAAGTATTGTGTGGTTAAAAATTTTGAACATTTGTTATTTGCAGATTCAATTTAATGTGGTGAGAGGACAACTGTATGCTTGAATCCACTTTTGAGGAAATGCAATTATTTCAATATAACTAGAAAACAAAATTAGACATCTTGTCACTTGTCATTTGGTTTAAAATATGGTGACGGTATTTTCCTTTCAACATGCAGAGACTGAGTCGAGACAGTAAATTGTTCAGTGATGTGAGCTTCTCCTGTTCAAATGGAACAGAGTGACTCTGCAGTTCTCTCCCACCTCCTCAGACGAATCGACCTCTCAGCAGAGTGGCCACTTCAGCAGCAGCACAGCCGCCTTCTCAACGAAAACTGTAACATTCAGGTAGGTTGGTGCCGAGTTTGGGTCTGACCTGCCTGCCTGCGTCACTGTCGCTGGATCCTGAGCTGAGGGCTGTCTGGCCAGCTGCCTCGAGGACGTCTGGGATCCTAATGGCTGGTGGCTGCTGGCTGCCAGCGTAGAAATTTCTTAGCTTTTTACTGTGATTCTTTCCCTGAACAGACAGATGAGGACACAGAATTATATGCTTGTTTGTAGCTTAGTGTTATATATGTGTTGAAAATGTGGATTCAACTGACCTGGTAGTGAGCCTGTGCCTGCTGAGCGGAGTTGAGGGTAACGTTGCACAGTTTACAGTACAGTGGTTTACACAGTTCTTCCAGCCCCAGAGAGTCCTCCTGCTCCTCCATCCCCAGTGAAGAGCCCTCATCCTGGGGCTGCTCGCTGACTGGGGCTGCCTGACCTGGGAGAGGACCGCAGATGAGGCTGGACACCGGGGCTGGGATGAGGGCCGGTCCTGGGGGCCTCGGGGGTAGCTGTGAAGGATCTGGGCCGGGGGCTGGAGGCGAAGACAAGGGGCTGGGAGGGAGGGGAAATCGACCAGCTGCAGGTGCCACTACAGGTGGGGGCACCAGGGCATGCGCAGGGTTCAGATGTGGAGGCCCCAGTGGCTGTGTGAGGTCCATGGTTGGAGGCACTACTGCTTGTGTGTGATCTACAGGTGGGGGCCCCAAGGTGTGTGGCAAAGGTGGAGGCCCTATTGGCTGAGTTGGGGGCATCGGAGGGGGGCCCAAGGTGTGTGGTGGGGTGATGGGTGGAGGCCTTAATGTGTGAGGAGCAGTGATGGGAGGGGGACCTAGACTCTGGGGGGGAGCCATAGTTGGGGGACCAATTGCCTGAGCGGGGGCAATGGGTGGTGGGCCGAGAGGCTGCGTGGGCGCCATTGGCGGAGGTCCCAGCTGGTGCAGAGAATCCATGTGTTGGAAGGGCTGTTGGGGATGACTGAAGAGACTCAGAGGAGGCTTCAACATGGCTTCTGGTCCTGTGGACAACAGAGACAATACATTTATACATTACAATTAAAGATATTGTATTTTGAAAAAAATACTGTAATAAGGACATTCAGTGATCTCGATAAGGAAGTCAGTGCTGATTCAGACAGACATGAATGAAATCACACAACTTTATGCAACTTTATATTCAAGTACCATTTGCATTTGAAAGGCTTGATAGCCTTAATGGATTTCAGACACTTGAATGAACATTATTTCTAATGTATTCAAGGAAACTAGAAAGCATTCAGAAATCACCGGCAATAATAGACCGTGCTTTGAATTTGTTAGTCATGTTTGTGGGTGTTTAAGGGCTCCATTAGTCAGTCCACTATTTTATTCCAGACATGTATATTAAAAAACTATTTAGTGCTAAGTCATGAAGTGCTGTCCAGTCAAAAATGATTTCCAGCTAATGCATTCTACTGACTTTAGCCACTTCTTCACCCAATTACCTAAAACTTTTTCAAGGAACTAAAAGATTCCGTCAGACTGGTGGTTGTCTACATTTTCACCGCAGTCTGAAGACCCATGAAGATTAGGCTTATTAGCTGGATTGGAACCTTCCTGTAAATATTCACTCCACCTTGGACCTGCCCTGAGTTCTTGCAGTGGAAAGTTGCTTAATGTTGATGTGTCGAATCACAATAAAATCCATCCATCCATTATCTATCTATCTACACCGCTTAAACCTCATTAGGGTCGCGGGGGGCTGGAGTCTATCCCAGCTGACTTAGCAAAGGCAGGGGACACCTGGACAGGTCACCAGTCTATCACAGGGCTACATATATGGACAAACAATCACATTCACACCTATGGACAATTTAGAATCACCAATTAATCTCAGCATGTTTTTGGACTATGGGAGGAAGCTGGGAAGGCTGGGATGCAAATCGGGAATCTTCTAGCTGCAAGGCGAAAGTGCTAACTACCAAGCCACTGTGTAGCTCCCACAATAAAATGCTGAAATAAAATGATAAACCAATCTGAAATGTTAGGTATGCCAATTCCCACCTCAAAGATTACTGTACTTTTGAAAAGTACCAGCCCCTAAGCAAGGACTTTCTGGGGTTTTGGAGTTCCTCCAGAAGTTCCTACTAGTATCTGAACAGCTATAAAAGCAAAAAGAGTGCCATCAAACTCAAATCAAACACATACAACATTCCTGTCAGTCTCAACTGGACTTTGTGTTTAGTGTTAATTAAACAGGTTTTGTATGAAAACATTATAAACTGAGATGATTAACATGATGGACATTGTACTTGCTATATATCAGTTCTTACAAGTTTCCATTTTGAGCGTGTTTGTGTGCTGACATTATTATTTGTCTTATTATTTCCTATTTTGTGTCTAAACGCAGCCTTGCAGAGGTGCTTTGATGACCTTGATCTCAACGTAATTGGGCATCAAAACACACAGGAATGCTTTGCTCATAGATTTATTCTGGCAAAGTAGAGTACTTCAGAAAAACAACTTTTGTATGGGCTCAGCCAAAACTGATATCTACAGAAGAGGATTAGGAACACTGTGAAAAAGTTCGAAAAGCAGAGAAAGTGCAAGAAATGGAAGGAAAAAAAACAACAAAAGATTACCTCTTTGGCATATATATATATATATATATATATATATATATATATATATATATATATATATATATATATATCTCAGATATATACAGCAAATTTTGACAGATCATCAGACAGACATTTAGAAGGAACTTGACTATAATCCAAATGACAAATGTACATTGCTATGGGAAAGCACTTGGAGCCCCGAGGCAGGAAAGACGTAAAGAGATGGACGAACAGAAACACATTCTCGGACAGAGGAGCTTCACACTCCAGCGAGCATCAGAAAGATTAGGCTGAGCCTGCAGCGCCTGCAGTCATGCATACAGGACGTCGCATATACATCCATGTGCACACACACATAAACAGAGGCAGTGACGATCCTTACAGCCTGAAATGTGACTACTAAGATAAGCCGATACTGTGTGTCTGTTTGTGTGTCCACTGGTTTGTATGTACTGTACAAGAAAAACAGAAAGTTAAATGTGAAGTTATGAATGCACTGTGGTGATTTGTGCGTTTGTTCTCTCTCTCTCTCTCTCTGTGTGTGTGTGTGTGTGTGTGTGTGTGTGTGTGTGTGCGTGTGTGTGTGTGTGTGTGTGTGTGTGCGTGTGTGTGTGTGTGTGTGTGTGTGTGTGTGTGTGTGTGTGTGTGTGTGTGTGTGTGTGTAGCCACATACATTGTCAGGCCACTAATAGGCCAACAGCTGTGTTAAAAGTCACTGTGCAGTAGCTTTCATCTGGAATCCAATCGTACACCCAATGGCAATGAATCATGGCCCCAAAATAACACCTCGGGGTGTTTGTGTTTCCGACTGCTGCTCGCTGTCAGTCTGTCTGTCCAATCTGTCTCGCTGCCTATCTGTCACCTGGCCTGGCTGACCTCAGGAGAAAAGTATGCTGGACAAGGCCCTGACCTTACTATAGCCTTGTCAAATGCAAGATGAGCCCGTGGAAGATTCGGCAGATCTGGTTTGGTGCCTCGATGTTACTAAAGTAGGATTATGTGGCAGTTGCATATAAATAAATCTAGTCCACAACATATAGGCATCGTAAGTGTTATTTTAACATTGCCAGCTCACGAAAGGTTTTTACCTTGCTGTTTTTGGAGCTCATTCTTAGGAGAGATTCTCAGGCATCCATAGGGAGCATGAACAGGGATGTATTTGTAGAAAACAGTGCTGCAACTAACAGTCATTTTCATTGTTGATAAATCTATTGTCTTCTCTATGGTCACAAATTGTATTCGGTATTTCACAAAGCCCAAGATGACGTCCTCAAATGTCTCAAAAATTTAGGCTACTGTCATAAAGGAGCAAAGAAACTAGCAAATATTAATATGTTACTTCTTTTTGTTTAAAAAATCCAAACCAATTAACCAACCATAACAATAGTGGCTAATCATTTTTTTAGATGGCCACTAATCGATTACTGGACTAATCATTGGAACTTTTGCAGTAAACAGAAGAAGTGAGCTATAATTAGCTGTCGTGAGTCGATGGGTGGACAGTTGAAGGGAAGATCTGGCAGAAGCTTAAGCTTCAATACCAGGCAATTAAAAGAAGTCACAGTTAAAGTGCACCGTGAAAACACCAGAGTGATAGCAGCTTTAACCACAACAAAGGAGGAAATAACAGGATAAACATGGTTTTGATGTTAAATGATGAATTATCTATTAAAGTGTTTTGTAGTCCTGTGATAGACTGGCAACCTTTCCTGGGTGTGCCCTGCCTTCACCCTAAGTCAGCTGGGATGGACTCCAGCACCCCCAGTGACCCTAATAGGGATTAAGTGGTATATAGATAATGGATGGATGGATGCTTTTAAAAAATCTCTCAAATACAGTATTTTTTGAGAAGTCTGTGCCTCAAATGTTTCTGTTTTTCAGTGTTGCTGAAGATGTTGAAATGTTGAGTCAGACCACACCTCAATCCTTAGCGGTCGCAATTAATGCCATTCAGAGCCAGATCCACTAATCACTTAGTCCACATCATCGCCCTCATCAGCAGCAGCCTCATGTGGGCTCTTTGACTGAAACAGCAGCCATTCAGAAACCCCACAGCAGGAGAGCTGATGCCTTTTTTTTCTAAATCTATAAAACACTTTAGAGAACATACTGGGCCATGACACAGTAGATATACTGTCACTTTTTAACCATACATACATTACAATTTACTATGTAGCAAAAATAACATCAAATAAGCTGGGAGATGTTGCTGTCACCGGTTTTGCCTGCAATGTCTCCCTACATAGAATTTTGCCTTTCATAAACTGTTCCTCTCTCTTGGTGATACTGCCTTGTGTACTAATTTGAAAAATAAATAACTTTAGACAGTGATCATGAAACTATTACCGTATCTGAAAAACAAAACAGCAGCCAAGCAGGGCTTACTCATATCACTTTTGGCATGATAGTCTTTGATACTATCTCACTTGCAGTATATTCCTTGAAATGAAGGAAAATGGAGGACTTCAAGGTTCAGTTTCTATCCATTTGCAAGTATCACACTGATAGACTGTATATAAAAGATGGATCTAGCCTCAAGGTTGGCATTTAGCCATTTATATCTTTCTTTTTTGAAAGCAGACATGACAAGCAAGGGTAGATCTGATTGGTAACACTAAGAACACAATGTGGTTGTGAAATGTCAATCACAAGGTAGCCCTGCCCTAAAACATACCCTGTTGTATCTTCTATTTTAGTCTAAACGGAACCATAATTTACGAAATAAGCACCATAATGTATTGAAGGAGATTTGAAACTAGTCATTGAGATCAGAAACTCATGAAGAAAATGTTTACTGCAGTATTAAATCAAGGAAGAATTAAGGTCATTTTCTAATAGATTTCTATATAATCAGACTTCTTTATGCAATAAGAGGAACTGCCCCCTGCTGGCTGTTAGACAGAATGCAGATTTAAGGCACAATGGCTTCATTTTTCAAACCTAGAGACTGCATCCACCTTATATACACTTTATGGTCACACTTCTACTGTGAAAATCGAGTCTTCATATTCATCCTGAGCTTCAGTCTTACTTTCTCTGCAACTCAGACTCTTTGTTAGGTTAAGCTGAGAGACTTTTCAGACCTGTCCTCATGACTATAACTTTAAGCTCCACAGTCCTCAGGCTCCATCATGACAGTAAACTCGTAAAACATGGTCGCATGCTGAAGGCCTTACAGTAAATCATTCTTTTACTCAACAGTTAAACATGAAACAGTTTTGTGACTTATGTTTGCTGACATTTTCTGTTGAACTGATTCATGCCTCCCTGAAAAAAACAGAGAGGCGATAATGAACAACAAAAACAAGAGACATTCACAGTTGCTGCATATATTTGCATACACTAAGCCGTAGCTGGGACTGACTAGTCTTGAAGCTGCAGGAAGCTGGAATCTGTAAAAGACATCTCATTGTCGGGATGAAAAGTCCTGTGGGGCTGAAGACTCCTGTCCCAGGTTGGACTTTCTAAAGCCTAAAAACACACCCATGAGGAAGTCTAGCTTCCTCTCAGGCCACTTGTATTACAATATTCTGCAAGGTTAGTATACAATTTCTGCCAAATGGCACCAAAACAATACTGCCTACAGCAGCTTTAATAATAATAATAGTAATAATGATAATATTAAAACTATCTACTAAACTATCTATTTACACCCTGACTCTTGTTTGGTCTCCAGGTTTTGTTCCAGTTTACTTATCTCTTCTTAACGTGACATCCCACATTATGATCACAATATAGATAGAGGGAAGCTGGGCTTAGATATGAGGCTTTTTGGATTTCATTTGTGAACACATTTGTGTTATCTAGCAAGAGAGGAAATCTTGCAGTGATGGCCAGAACCAGCATAAAGCACTACCTGTAGTAGCCAAAGGAAAAAATGGAAGTAGCCAAGAAAACGTCATTTATTATCTATGAGTGTGTAGATCGTAAAATGGCAGTCAAAAACATTAATAGTTCTCTATATTAGGATTTTTCTTAAAAAAAACAGATCCTCCCATAAGAACATGATAACAGAGCAAAAGTAGCTTTTAATATATCACTGCATATAATAAAGACGAGAGTGATGCTTGACCTTTACTCAGAGTATTTCAGGCATTTTTATCCTTTTTTAACATACAAGAACCTATCTGTTCTCTTATTTTGGCTCTTTTGACTTCTCATAGCTTTACTGTGAGCTAGATAGGTCAAGGTTAGCTCCTTCTCTCCTCAGACCCAGATCTATGCCCACATAATGCAGTCTACAGAGCTGCATAACATATTCACATGTTCACCACAGTGGACCTTGCAGCAAAGTCAAAAAAAAAATACTTGTCGTTTTGCATTTCATGTTTTGGAGTGGACACAATCAACTCTGCAAGTCAAAATCTTACGTAACATTACTGTGAAGCCAGAGACAGCAATTAATCTGTAGACCGACAACACTGTAATATTCATCATGTCTTTAGAGCGATATTATTCAAAAAGTTGCAAAAGAGATCTGCCAAAGTTGGAAAAATCAACGCTTAACATGAAACTAGTTCAGAAGTGATTCATTAGTCAGTCGCTTGTCAGATTTTTCGAGCTTCACTCAGGAGTTTTTCATTTACTGGTTTAGAAGTAAAACATAAAAAAGACTCCGGTCCTGGAGGCTGATAATCTCATAGCCTCCACTGAGATTCTCTAAATAGGCCAAGTGTTCGTTTTCTCTAGAGTTTCTCTTGCCTTACTGTGTTGTGTCACATCAATTATGGAACGATGAGAAGCACATGCCTCCTGCACTTATCCCATCTGCTTCACTGGGCACTGGACAAGCACAGTAGGCAGCGAGGACCAAATACGCCTGAATGTACTTCGCAATTTACTTACTGTACCGTTACAGTACAGCCAAGATTCCTCTTTTATATCTCAGTCGCACTCAGGGTTTGAATAGCATTCATCTGTATCCTCCACTGGAGAAGATCTAGGGATTATCTTTAATATCTAACAAAGTATTTGTTATACTCCTTTCAAGACTCTGAACACAAGTTAATACATTAGGCTGCTATTACTATATTGATTAGTATCCATTCGTCCTTACAGAAAAGAAGTAGCTGTTGATGTCTCACTTCTGAAAGGCTAGCTGTCTTGCCTGGAACCATGCATTTGTACATTTGTAGCTGCACTTATTGGTATTGATTTATTTATATACTTTAATAAATGATTAAACATGTAGTATGTGCAACAGAAATACTTAGAATGAAAAATCACAAATGTATATAATTTCTGTTTTCGTAAAGGTAAAAATCGCAGAGAATCTAAAGTCGTCGGCACACAAAGAGTCACATTGGGGAAACTTAATTAAACAAATATTGGGTGCTTTTAAATTACTTTAATGATTGATGGATTGCAAAAATGGCCTTCATTTTTTCAGGTGATTGGCCCATTATTCAGAGACTTTTTCACCCACATGTGCATTTACGTTCCACTTAATTAGAGAAACGTTTACTCACCATGTCAGAGAAGTGGGTGGGTGAAGATGACAAGCGACTGCCTAATGACATGAACATTACCAGGAGGATTGATTATTCTCATCCATTCATTCATCCATTCATTCTCATGCAGCCGAAATCTTCCTCACCTATGCAGCTGCATGACACATACTCGACTCTAAAACCTATGGAAAAGACTAGTTTTGGCAAGTGTAATGAAGAAACAACTACTGTATAATTGCCACATGTCACCACCAGCTGTGGGGATCAAGCAGTGCTGGGTTTAGAGCAAAGGGTGCAACAACGGTTTCTGTACTTTCTCTGGCAGCAGACCACTTATTCCCTGGCCATACTCAGGAGATGAGAGTGAATGCTGCACTCAGGCTATACGCTGTTTCTCATTACAGCCGGACGCCAAACCTCCCTGTAGCATGAGATTACAGGGCTCTCCTGCAGAGCCAGAGACCATTAGAGGATCTCGACAGCCTCAGATTTTACATCGCAGCATCCACACTCAATAAGCTGAACAGAATGATGGCTGGTGCATCCCTCAGCATGACATTATGATGATGATGATGATGATGATGATGATGATGATGATGATGATGACAGCAGCACTGGGGCAACCCGTCTCAACATCCAGCTTCCTCCGTACTAACTGCAAACGTCCCTGGTTAGATTTTCTCCATCCCTGTGCACATTAGCGCATAAGACAGCTGACAGTCAGGGGGGAGACCCCGCATGGCAAGCCTCTCCTTACCTGGCAACCGGGCAAGATAATGGCTGCTGTCACCGTAGCTGACAGGAGGCGAGGTGTAGTTTCTGCAGTATTCTGCACTCTGGTAGTAAGCTGCATCCCCACTCTTCAGCTGCAGCGCCATCATCGCAGGAACATCCCCTTGCCAACTTGCTCTCTCCAAAAAACCGGGCGGCCAGGCAGGATGACAGTCCCTACCACCGCTCAGCCACTGTGGCTCTCACAAGAGGGGGGAACTGCCAGAGGAGGGAGAAATCCACAAAGTGGCAGCCAGCAATAAAACATCCAGATCTCACTTTGTGATCATATCACATTTATGTTCGCGAGTAAAGCATTGAAAAAGGCATTCACACTCGTGTTAGTAGCTTTTCTCGGCAGATAAACCCAGCAGAGGATCCTCCAGCGTCCCTTCCCCTCTTGGTACGGTCCATTTCCGAAGCCACTGCTGCTTCTTTGCATGGGCGGCAATCATGACACACTGTATAAATATGTTACACCTCTGTGGTGCACTCTCATCACCCGGACTGCCAATTCATGAGTGTCAGATCTGCAGGGAAAACAGACGGCCTGGCGCTGTGATAAAAATGTTAATAAGATATGGACAAATAAAATGCAATCCTGCAATAGTAAAAAAAAAAAAAAAAAAAAAGGACTCTTGTGGGCATTAGATGAAATTTAGGAAAATAAATTCTCATGAATTAACAAGAGTGCTATTATTACTTATTTTATTATTATTATTACTGTTGTTAGTGGTGTATGCTACTACACTATATCTGCTATTTAGATGATTTATTTTTAAAAAATTATATCTCATATTAGCCTATTTAAAACAAGGATAAAAAAGCTAGAAATTAGGCTAATTTGTATTTGAGTGCTACACACGATGTGCTATTATCATATGTTAGGACATATATATATGTGTGTGTCACATATTTATAAATTTTATGTAATTATTGCATTTATACTTATTTTTATTACTCCACCAAGGAACATGGCGGAGTTATGTGACAATCGGCGTACATTTGTCCGTCTGTTTGTCTGTCTGTGTGCAACATTACTCAAAAACAGACAAACGAATTTGGATGAAATTTTCAGGGAAGGTCAGAAATGACACAAAGACCAACTGATTAGATTTTGGCAGTGATGCGGCTTATAGTCTGGATCCATGGATTTGTTAAAGATTTCTGTATCATTGCGAGATAGCGGCACCGCATCACTGTAACTAAGACAACAAGTGAACACTACATCAGCTGCCTGCTGACGATCACATGATTGTGATCCTACTACAAGTCTATCGCTGCAGACATATCCATCAGAAATCAAACGACTGAGCGGCCTTGACGCAGTACTGCACTCTCTAAGTGCTTTTCTTGTTTGTTTTTTGTCATCATTTTTCCTAAATTGTACAAATTTTTAAAAATAGTTTCAAAAATCTGTTTCATTGCCTGTCTGTTGTGCTGCTGTAAAGTGTAGCTTTTGTCTTTGTATATTAATCTATTTGTTGGGTATTAGTCATTAATGTTGTTATTACTGATATCATTATTACCTCACTATATCTATTATATCATTACTAAACATTATATCTAATATTTATACTACTTATATGATAATACCTTATAATAATATTACTGAAACCTTAAAACACTGAAAGTTCCAGCAAAACAAACAAACAAACAAACAAACAAACAAACAAACAAACAAACAAGAAAGCTGTGGTCAAATTTATGTGAGTGCTAACATAACCCATAACTAATCATTTAAAAGTAGGCTTTTTTTCATTCCACATAAGTTTTGTTTAATAAAATCGAGTCTAAACTGTGAGCTTTACTCTGCACTTTAAATTATTTAATTTAAATAATTTCTTACTATTTTATTGCATACTTTATCTTTTATGTGATTATAATTTTTCTAATTACTTGTCTAGTTTTGGTCATCTTTAATTTTCCTTGTAAAGCACTTTGACTAACCTGTGTCCACAATAGGTTTGCATTTAACAAACTAGCCCATCACCATATGTTAGACTGTACTGTAAGTGACACATGGTTAAAGGCCCCTATATACATTATATTTTTACACATTTTGTGTCCTTTAAATAGGTATTTATCTTTCTCTCTGCCTATCTTTTCGTGCTGCTGTTAAGTGTGACTTTTCCTCCCTGTGTATTAAATGTCTTATCATATTACGAGCTACTTTACAAAAACAAGTCACGCCCACAAACGCTAATACATTTCTGGTATTTCATGGTCTATTTTTGTGACTCACTGTGGTGATTGGAGGCGGCCCTGTGAGGATACATGCATTAGAAATAACATTATGGTTTTGTGTTTTGAGACCTAATGGAAACGACACGCCTAACCACAGAGATGTGACACGGATGAAGCCCACAGTTTCCCCCTCGGTGTGTTTGTGTCAGAGGAAGGGAGGGCCCAGACAGACAGCGTGGCTGCTTTGTCGCAGCAACACAACTTGTCCAGTCGACCAGCAGTTCAGCTGCTCACAACATCCTCAGGTTGAGTCCGACTGACTGGACATGCGGCTCTCTCTTCATCTTCTGTAACGCTACACTTCAAAATCCGACACACAAGAAGATTTACTGTCGGTGCTGAGTGACGGCTGCTGTCACGGAGAGCTGGCGCAGAGTTGACAGATAACAGGCTGCTTCGCCCGGCGCCGGGAGCCACCAACCGGCCGTTGGGAACCGGAGGGGTTGGCTAGCTGGAAGGCTAGCTGGCTGACATTAGCCGGGGAGAGCCTTTCTGCCCTGCGTCCTCAAACACGTCGCAACGCCAACCCAAAAGGGTATGCTATTGTGCTAAATAGTCTGCATTTGTAGCTTTCATTAGATGTATGGCCTGTTGGGAATGATGGAAACGTGTTTTGCAACAAGAGGAATGACAGCGTTAGCCGCTAGCTGACGTTAGTGAACAAGAGAGCTAGCGTTAACCATTTCAAACCTGGTGCACAGTAGTCGAAAGATATGTTTGTATTGTAGTGCGGCAGAGGCAGCATAGTTAGAGAGGCTGGCGACTGCTTTTCTAAATCATTTCATTGTTTTGTATATGAGGGAATCGATGTGTTGTAGTTGTCATCTCTGAGCTGTCATTCCCAAACACCTAACGTTAGCTAACCTGCTGCTAGCCAGTGTGAATCACTCGAACTGATGCTGACTGTATGAGATGTTGTTTGTTATATTTTCCTCTCCTCCCTACAAATGTTTCAGTGACAGGGTGAAGATGAAGTGAAACATGAAGGGCGGAACTGTCCTATCATCTAAATAGGAGGGCGTCTCTCTAAGGTATATTTCCACATTTTCATCTCTCTTTCTTAATCACACGTCTTCTGTTGACTATCCAGTAGACATTTTTCATGTACTCTTGTCATATTTCCTGTAAACTGAAAGATGAAAATGCAAAACTAATTTAATAGAAAAAATGGAACTGAAAATCAATCAGTTTCGCAAGTGTTTCCTTGTAACCACTTTCTTGTGCAATATGGTACAACTGGCCAAACCTTTGGTTAACCACAAATATACTGAAGTGTGTGTTGCAGTAACTGAACATACGTTTGATCTTGCCAACCTGCCATGATTATCCCACACAACTGTTGTGTAGTTGTGTGGCAGTGTTTAAAGCAAGCTTGTGTCTAGGCCAGTGTTTCCCCACTACCCACATCCTGTGTTGTGAGGAAGCTTCCTCTTTTGTCCTAAAGTGCTTAGCTGCATCCTGATCAGGGTCACAGATCGCAGAACTGCTCAATGGCTGGTTTGTTCTCACCCAGAGTTTTGTGTTTTGGCTTGTTTTTGTACATATTCAGTAGTATCCCACTTTTAAAAAGGTGGTTTTCTGTTTTTCTTTCTCAGACACGATTGATTTCCTATATTTGTGTCTCTGTAGCAATTCTAAACGTTCACTGGGTGGACCATTTCCATCAGCTGAAGCATTATTGTCTGAAATTTTGACAGTGCTATTCTTTTGTTCTCTCACCGTTGCTTCTTATACTTAGTGTAGGCTTCTCTCAATTCACTGCTATACCCAATTCAATTTTGTATTTGCAACAGGGCTAACTGTGCAAACTAGGCTTAGTTTTTGTTAGCAGTTTCCTCCAGCTGGGAACTGCTCCCTTTGCGGGATTTCCAACTACTCCATGTTACCATTTCCTTTTCCCTTTTGTTTTTTCCCTTCAGTTTCATCAAAAAAACATGCAGAATTTGAAGAGAGTTCACTTAAAATTCAAGAGTTATCATTTGTGTACGTCAGCTTTAACTTTCCATTTATGCTTGTTGCTGCTATTGTGGCTATTTTTCAGTTCTGGCACAGGAACATGATGTCTCCTTTCTTAATCATGCCTACAAAGAAGTATCTGTTTGTGTTGGTTGTTTTTTCAACCAAGGAAGCAGCCATCAGTGAGCACAACACCACACCTATTTGTATTACTAATAAACTGAGATGAAGCCTGAGATTTAGAGGGTTAAGTGCAACAAAGATTGAACCCTACTGGCATGTCCTGGACGTGCCCTCCCATTTAGTCAGACCCTCAGTACATTTCCAAAGTCTGGGACAGGAGGGCATCTTGCCAGGTCTCGTAACAGATCCATCTGATCTAGGACTGAGGGGACAATATTATTTTATGCCTAGACTACTGTTATCTAGAGCAGGGTTGAGAGTAATATTGATATTGTAAAATGAGACAAAAGTGAAGAAACAGCTTGAAACTCCACGGGGATGTGATTTTTTTAATTTTTTGGAATATTGGTGGTGGCTATTTTTGTTCAAAGTATCTGTTTTTATTTCTGATGTTTAGTTTATATAGTGTCAATAGTTAATGTAACTTCGACAGAGGAGCATCCACAATTGCACCGTACAAATGATCAAAACACTCCTTGTAATAAATTAAATTGGATATTGGTTTAATGAACAATGATGATGATGATAAGAATTCTTCATTTTCTTCTCATTCAGATTGTTTTTCTGGGACTTGTTAATGGTCATCAGTTGGCTGACACTGGAGTGAATGCATAATGTTGTCATTTTCTAAGTGCCCACACAAACACATACTTTCCCAGCACTGTGTCTCAATCTGCAGTTGAGTCACTGTGTTGTTTTTGTGTTTGTGAGTGTTGGACATTACCAGTCTGTCTCAAGTAGTTGTGTCACTGAAGTCCCCAGAGACCATTAATTTCCCAGTACTGTATGACAGAAGGTTGAGTGAGCTAATCCAGACTGGTAAAATTCCAGCTATTTCTTTCTTGGATAATTTTACTTGAGAAATATGAATTACAGATATAGTATTATTCTTAGTATTGACTGGCATTAATTTAATTTGGCTCGTCATATACCTGACATTTAATTAATCTTTTTTGTTTGGTTAGGTGTAAATTACATATTGTAATTGTCAGCATTAATTACAGAAAAAAGGTTTCACAACTCAAGAAGTACATTAAGGTAGGCCCATCACCCTCTCCAGTGAAAAGAAACATTTTAGTATATATATCTAACTTATGGAGAGAAAATATTTATTATTTTAATTAGGGCTATCAAAATTAATGTGTTAACATGGATTAATCCATCATCATGATTAATAATGATTAAAAATTTTAATGCAGTTAACGCATCTGCAGCGCAGAATAGCTCAAAATCCCTGGAACGTCTTGGCAAGGCATTTTGTGCAGTTTGCCCAAGTAGACTTGCAGTCGCTCGTGTGAATGGGCAGTTGATCCGGTAGTGGCAGAACCCAGCAACTCCACATGGAAGATGGTAGACAGTAGGGCTCGACTGATTTATCGGCTGATTATGGCCCTTTTCAAAATAATCATCATCATGGTGATTAAATGCTGATATATTCTTAACTTCTCATAAAACAGTAAATGCTGTTAAGTGTTGGAGTCGCGCAGAATGATGTCTTTAGGTCTTAAATCTGTGACCAGAGATGGACTCAAAATTTTTATCCAACTTGTATCTGGGTAAGAAGACCTTTTGTATACACCTGCCTCAAACATGCTTCCTTCTTTCTACCTTCATTCCATTTACTTTTGAAAGGACACACTGATGTGCAACAAAACCTGTTTTCTCTGCTGATGTAAATGTATTAGAATGGGTCAATGTGGGTCTGACCTGGCTTTTCTTAGCCAGTAATTGGACTGAATTGCCATTTAGTATCACTTAATTCTTTCTGAATTGCTGAAGGACACTCAGTTGTGGGCAGAGATTCAGAGTTCTGAGCCAGTCTAGGCCGTTCTACTCTTGAGCTGACCAGGGTTGAATGCAGGTCTAAGTGACTTTGGTGCGGTTAATATGCGGTCATCATTACAGGACTTTCTAATGCTATAGCAGGGGTGGGTTTGTTGATTCATGGAGAACAGGTATCTTGTTTCAGGCTACTGCAACTTGATTACTGGTCAGAGTGGTATAGGAGACTTACACTATAGCACTTGGAAGGCTTGTGATGAAGGTCTTTTGCTGGATTTGATCTCAGCGTTGGTAGTATTAATGTGTTAGTTAGTATCAGTTGCCCACTTGGCCAGGCAGAATTCCCAAGAAGGCAGGCCCTTCTTTTGTGTTCATGTTCAATGTCGAGTACTACCAATGAAGGCACCCAGCTACGGCTGAGTGAGTAGAGGACTTGTTCAGATTGAACAGGATCTGAACAGAAAGACGGGTCAACATCAGCTGAATAAATGTCTCAAACATATTCCAGTGAAATACTTTATCTATTTGTTTGTCGCTCCTACAGTACCAAGATTTCTATAATAATCGTGCCACCTGGTGTTGCTGAGTTACACTTAAAATCACGTATCAGTTATCATGAAGTATAGCAAATGATATACCAGACTTAAGGTTTGACTTGCCAACAAATGAACTGGAAATTTTGGAAGATGATTTCTATAGGAGAGTACAAAGTTCACTTTATGCCCGTCTCCATTGGAGCAAACAGGTACACTTTACTTGATTACCATATTTTTCGGACTATAAGTCGCTCCGGAGTGTAAGTCGCACCAGTCAAAAAATGCATCATGAAGAAGAAAAAACATATATAAGTCACACTGGACTATAAATCCAAGACCAAGAACAGACATTTCATCTTGAAAGGGATGTGTATAATAATAACAATAGAATAAAGAACAACAGGCTGAATAGGTGTATGGTATGTTAACATAACACATTAATGGTTATTCAGCTACACGAAGCATAAACAACAAACTGAATAGGTGTATGGTATGTTAACGTAGCATATTAACAGTTATTCAGATACACTATAGCATAAAGAACATAACAGGGAATAGGAGGAATAAAAACAACAAAGTCGCGATTCCAAAGAGCAAGATACCGTTAATATAGGATCGCGTTACTTTTAAACCGACAACTTAGTAATAAAAGTAATGCTATCCTATAATAAGAAACAACAAAATGACCATAATCCAAAGATACAGTTAAGTAAATTTACCAAACTCTCAGTCTCACTCCAAATCATTAACTCCATTGAATTCTTCATCCTTGGTGTCACTTCTGAACAACTCCGCCAACTCCGGAGGAAGATGAAGCGCCGCTTCCTCTTCTGCGTGGCTGTTGTCAGACTTAGCATCAGTTCCAGTTCCAATTATTCCGGCCTTTCTGAATCCCGACAGGATGGTTTCGGTTGTCACTGAAGTCCATGCTTTGTCGATCCATCCAATGACTTGCAGGAAAGTTGCATGGCGCATCCTCCCGGTTGCCGTGAAGTAATGTTTACTCCTTGGTCATGTTGGTCAGTGTGAAATAACATTCAAGAACATGTGAAATTATATATTTTAATATATACAAGTCGCACCCGAGTATAAGTCACAGGAGTAGCCAAACTATGAAAAAAAGTGCGACTTATAATCCGGAAAATACGGTAGTTAAAATTCATTTTCGAGAGACCAGTGGAAAACTGGTGTGACAGGAGTTGTGAGATAGAGTCACTACTTTACTTTTGGTTTAAATGCATGCATAAAAACACACAAGTGTAAAGCTTCCTCTGAAGTATTTAACTGTATTCTTGCTTTGGGGAAAGTCTGGTCTCTTGTTTTACACATGCCTAGGAATACAAGCACATGCTGTCTATACATTTTTGATGATGTGGTGTTTTTTTTTTTTAGTGTTCAATCGCTCAGTGTGGGTCTACAGTAACATTCTGTAATAAAATATGAGTTAAATCTGTATCTCAAAAAAACCTTATGTACCCCCTGATTGTAATATACTCTTGAGTGACAAGAAGGACTAAAGTGTGCCAGTTCTATGCTACTCTGCAGTTAGTCACTGACTATGTCTTTGCTCTGCAACAGTGTGTTTGACTGAACATGCCTGTTCTCTTTAACTCAGTGAGCACAGCTGAGCCTGAATCACAGTGTGTAAGTAGAAATGCAGAGCCAATGAGAAGTACTGGCAATTCTTCAACTAAAAGCAGCTCACGTTGGGCCAAAAGTTGTCAGATTTGTCATTGGCAGCTTTTTTAAAAAATAGATTTGCCAGATTAAAAAAAAAACAGCTGTTAAATGAGCAAAGCTACAATTGCCTAATTAGGTCTCTATTACATTTCTGTTTTCTTAAAATAAAGTTGCTAAATGGAGTTTTTAAAGTCACAAGGCACATAAACAATGTGGGCACTTTGAGTGTGATGCACATATACTTTTGATCAGCATGCATCAGTTTGTGTATCAAGCTTTTGACTAAATTGATATATCAGCAACACTATAAGTCTAAAGAGAAAAAGAAAAATGTATTTACTCAGTTGTTTTCATCAGTATCACCACTCGCTCTTCAGCTGAACATGGCTTTCAGTCTGAGCTTTACGCTGTAAGAGTCCAAGATGGCTTTTAAGTGATGTTTCCTTTCAGGTTGTGCTCTGCAGCTTAACCGTGTGACTGAGCTGAGAGACAAAGAGGAAGATGCCTCCCAGGCCATCCTCAGGGGAGCTATGGGGCATCCACTTAATGCCTCCAAGGTATGACATGCTGGGTTCTATTGTGGATACAAATGCATGTGTTATTTTTGTGTGTGCATGAGGACCTGATTAGTTTGATTATTGCATGTAAAATGTTCTCCAGAGTTCACACAACTATGTTTTATTATTACGTTTGTCACCAACATTGTATAATGATGTTGGATGTGACTTCAGGATCCTAGTGGACTGCCTGCTTCCCAATGGGATGATTCTGACCCTGGAGTGTCTCCGTGAGGCCACGCTCATTACCATCAAACATGAGCTGTTTAAGGAGGCCAGAAAATATCCCCTCCATCACCTTTTACAGGAGGAAACATCCTACATCTTTGTCAGTGTTACACAGGTGAGACTTTTCTGTCCCAGTTTGAATATCTGGGAGGCAGACGTGTCCAGCTGAAGAAGTAAACTTAATGAAAGTCCATCATTGAAACTTGTATGTAATGCCCCCCGACAGCTGTTCATAATGGAGAATAGAAATGTGTCTGACACTTCCAGATAGCCTTCGCTGCTGAGAATAAAAAGCTCTATAAAACTTATCAGGTACTGTTCTTCTCTGGCTTTGAGAAGATTACAGAGAAACCCACTATGTTGTGATTGGAAGGTTTTATAAAACAGAGACAATTTTACCTTTGGACCTACTTTAAAATACATCATGCTTTCTGCTATTTCAAAACATCCATTCTATACCTGCAGGAAGACTGCCAGCTCCTACAGCAATTCATCACTGACTTTCATGATATAGAGAAAGTGGAATATTGAACGCAACCTTTGTATTTTTTGTATTCCTGCAGGAAGCAGAGCGGGAGGAGTTCTATGATGAGACTCGGAGGCTGTGTGACCTCCGACTCTTCCAGCCTTTCCTCAAGGTCATTGAACCAGTTGGCAACAGAGAGGAAAAGATCCTCAATAGAGAGATTGGTGAGAAGTTCTTCTCCTCTTATAGTGTTAGTTCTGTTGTTGAAGAGTTATTTAAAAAATATTTGTTTATTTTTTGATTTACTGGATACTTATAGTTGGTTGAAGTAGTTGCTGATTTTCATTTAACAGATTTAATGCGTTTCTTTTAGAAAGTAAAATAAGTAGAATACATGGTAGATTTATCTACAACTGAAGCTGGCATTTGAAAAAGCATATCAGAGATCTGTCATTAGGCCTAAATAATAAACTAAAGGGTATAAGCAAAATTACCCTGAAAGACTGAAAAATCCCATTTTTTTTCTCTATATCCCATTAGGTTTTGCTATTGGTATGCCAGTGTGTGAGTTTGACCTTGTGAAGGACCCTGAGGTTCAGGACTTCAGGAGAAACATCCTGAATGTTTGTAAAGACTCTGTGGAGCTGAGGGATGCCAGTGGGCCTCACAGTAGAGCGCTGTATGTTTACCCACCCAATGTAGAATCGACACAGGAACTTCCCAAACACATCTATAGCAAACTGGACAAAGGTAAGCAACAGCTTTTGTCTATTTCTTTTTTCTTCAGAGTAGATCTAACCAGTTTCACAGGATGTTTCTGAGGGATTTTTTGGAAACAAGAAAAGAACTAGCATGAATAGTACTTAATGTTTATTTTGTTAGTTCATTTTTTTGTTTTGTTTTTTTTTGCTGGTCTGATCAGATATATGATTAATATTTTATGGCCGAGGCATTATGTATTTTGGTTTTCCTTTACATCAGTCAGCTTGCTCAGTTCCTATGAGCACAATAAATATGAAATGCCTTAAGGGAGTATCTTTAAATTGGTAGAAACATTAATTTAACCTCAAGAATGACCTCATTAGAATCTGGTGGTCAGAGGATGTGGCCAACCATGTTTTAGCTATAACTCAAGAATTCATTCACTAATTATGACACAGTTTTCCACATGTATAATGGAATGAAATAATGAAGTGATGAGATTTGAGATCCAAAAGGTCAAAGGTCACGATAACAGCACAACATTCTGCAGAAACACCATTATTCAATACCATAATTCAACAAAAGGAGAGGAGGGATAGTGGCCATATTTTACATTTGGTCCAATACTGAATTGGTCAGGCTAATCCTGGGTGTCCACCTTGAAACTGTAGTGACTGTTTAAGTACTATGTGCTGCCAAGTTGAAGATGTGCTTGAAGTACTCATGCCTTAGAGTCTATAACTAATAATAATTTGCAGCGACATCCATGTTTGAGGCATTGTCTGCTGTTGTTGCTACAACTTATGGTTCTATCAGAATCCTTTCTTGTGTTCACATGCCTGGCAAGATGTGAACACAAGAAAGGGTTTTTTTTTCTCTCTGTGAACTTATACACTTCCAAGTCTTTACTATATACATGCGTACATACATGTAAACTGCAAGTTAACTGTTTGGTAGAGGAATACACCAGAGGAATATACCACAAGGCAGTAATTCTAATTCTGAGAATTATACACAAATAAAACTTTTAAATAGAGCAGCAGGACAACATGGATGGAGCAAGTAAACATTTTTACCCCCAATCATATATAATCACTACCAGCCAGCCTTACAATTGATCTATGGAAATGAGAGTAGCAATCGATGGATTGATTCAAGGGCTACCAATGTGACGCTATTGTGTTAAAACAATAGAAAAGAAGCACAATACTCAATTCAATAACCTCAGACCTCAGAATAATTAATGTTTGGATACTGTTTCTGTGTTGCTGCTTCAGGAAAATGTTTTTTATTGATTCTTTTTTTCTCTACCTTCATATCTGCTTTTCTGTCTGTCTTTTTGTAGGTCAGATTATTGTGGTAATATGGGTGATTGTTTCTCCGAACAATGACAAGCAAAAGTACACATTGAAGATCAACCATGACTGTGTGCCTGAACAGGTGGGGTGAATATCTACTAAGATGAAAAGAAAATCAATGCTTCATTTCAGCTTTTATGCATGCTGCTTTAATTTGTAGTTTCAGTGTGAAAACACTGAAAGATATCACTATTAGTGTATAAACTCCAAGCACACATTGTCCTATTCAGTCAAACAGTTAGGTAATAAATACTGTCCTACAAGCCTTTAATGTAGGCTGTCTGTATGTATGTTGTTCTAAAGGTGATTGCAGAGGCCATTCGTAAGAAGACACGCAGCATGCTGCTATCCCCAGAGCAGCTAAAGATGTGCGTTCAGGAATATCAGGGTAAATACATCCTCAAAGTTTGTGGCTGTGATGAGTACCTGCTGGAAAAGTACCCCATCAGCCAATACAAGGTAAGACATAGATGGGCAAATATATATGTAGAGCATTCCCAGCTAATTAAAAACATAGAAAATGTTCTGTAAAGTAATTAAATGTACTTTCTGGTCTTGATGTAATAGGACAGTTGACTGAGTCTTGCTGAAATAGAATTGACTCGCCATTGCTGACTTACATGAATGAACAGTAGAGAAGACTTATATGAAATATGGTCAAGCATAGCTTGGGCCTCTGTCCACAGAAACCCATCAATATATCTACTGTGGTCAAATACTGTCAAACTTATGTAGTCTCCAAAACTGAAATAGAGTATGAGATTCCAGAGTTTTGAATTAATTAGTATCAGAAAGTCTGTTTCAGATCCTTTGTTCATTGTAAGTTTGTGGATATGTTAAAAAGTCACCATTGTTTTGAATAAAGCACTGGAACCATTGACAGTGTAACTTTGTGAACTCATACACAGAGAAATTCCCCCAGATCAAAGTAAGGCACACGTGTCACTGTTTCCTCCACGGTCACTCGGCTGCTGCTGGAAAATCACCAGTTGACATCATTGGTTACACCAAGCACACGGTGTAACTCTAGCAGCTCTGTGTAGATTTTCTACTAACTGTCCTTCTCTGTCATTCCCCTCTCTGTCTCTCCTTCTAGTATATCCGTAGTTGCATCATGCTGGGCAGGATGCCTAACCTGATGCTAATGGCTAAAGACAGCCTGTACACCCAGTTGCCTACAGACAACTTTGTCATGCCGTCATACTCTCGACGCATCTCCACGGCAACATCGTATATGAATGGTGAGGCAGCTGCCAAGTCGCTTTGGACCATCAACGGGACTCTGCGAATACGAATCCTCTGTGCCACCTATGTTAACGTCAATATACGGGACATTGACAAGGTGGGGACACACAGTGCTTACAGAAATACACCAGTGTCTGTTTAGATCAGTCACATTAAACAGTGATCCTCAGCTCCAATACTCTGCATTCCATTTATATTATGCTGTTATGGATGGTAGATGGCAAAGTATGAGGGCTGACCTGTTATTAATAAAAAAAAAAAAAAACACAAGAGTGATATTTATTGTAGTGTTGTTCACCACCAACAATAGGAACCTCTGTAAATGCATAAGTATGTTAAATTCATCTAAGATGTGTTTTTGAGCAGTAGACTTTTTCGGCTGTGCACAATGTCCCATCTTCCAATTTCCTAATATCCTGTTGAAACAAACCATCATTGAGGTTTCATGTGAACAAAGACTTTGACAGAAGGAAAGCAGTACTGGTAGCTCTTGTTGGTTTGCTGTCAGGAATCATATTTGTAAATGTAACTGAACTGCCAGACTGCATGCCATGTAGGAGTACTGAACATTTAATTTGACAGCTGTTACAGGCCAGCAAGCTTTTACTTCTGAAGTACACACCAGTGTCTGAAAAAATCTAGAATTTAGAGTGATATTGTTATATTTTGTTGTTGTTGTTGCTGCTGTTATCATCTGCTTAATTTTTCTCTTTGATCTATTTTGCTTCCCCTCATTATGTGTAGATATATGTGAGGACAGGCATTTACCATGGAGGTGAACAAATGTGTGACAATGTCAACACACAGAGGGTACCCTGCTCCAATCCCAGGTAATTAACTACTGTAAAAGAAATAAATGTTGTTAATTCACAACATTGGACCTCATAAAAATATAAATAATCATTGCAGCAATGATTATCACATAGGATACTTAATAATGGAAGTGAAGGTAACTTTAATACAGTTTCATGGTATTTTACTGAAATAGTCCTATAGTCAATCTACACCTCTAATTTACATTAAGCAAGCAGAGGCAGGAGGGTAAGTTAACGGTTTAGGGGGTGGATAGTAACACTAACCTGCTGTATTATATTAATGTTCAAGCTGTCTTTATTCTCACTTACAGCTTTGTAGAGCAGTCTTCTGTTAACACAATAAAACAATATACAACAACATTTGTTTTTTACCTAGAAGAATAGTAATTTGGTCAGCCTCAGAACTGAGTGCCACACATTGTTTTTGTTGCCCCTTTTTGGTGATCGGTTGACCTACAGGCCTGTAAATGAGATTTGCTTTATTTTTTGTAGCGTATCTAATTGTCTTTGTATCTCCGTTTTTCTTCCTGCAGGTGGAATGAGTGGCTCACCTATGATATGTACATCCCAGACATCCCCCGTGCTGCCAGACTGTGCCTCTCCATCTGCTCTGTCAAGGGCAGAAAGGGAGCCAAGGAGGTATGATAGAACCAGTGAAGGAAAGGACCCCACAGTGTACCCTAAGTTCACAATTGGCAGGAGGTTCAATTGCAACAAGAGAAATGATAGGCTGTCTGAATATCAGTTAGGTATATCTATGAAGAAGTAAAATACTCATGGTTACAGTTTTATTAAGCAATGTTAAAACAGTTGAATTAAGTAGTTTGCTACATTTCAAAAGTGAAAACAATTTAAGGCACAAATAATGTATAGTAGGGCCCAAACAAAGCCAAATTTGAATACATATTTACCTAATACCACTAAGAGTAAATGATATTAGCCAGACAGTGCTGTTGTTATTACCAGCTAAGGATGACAAATAGCTGATGACTTGTGCCTAAACAATGGCATGCTATCCCATCCTGGAAGAACTTATATGTTTCAGTGCCTCTTTTGTGTGCCTGTGCTTAGTGTATGAAGCTCCTCTACCCTGCATGTCAGTCTGTGTGAGTATATATGTCCAAGGTGAATGGAAGCTGCGGTATCGTCTTTGGTTCTGTTTAATTACTAATCAGCCATGGGCACTGTGGTGGCAGAAAACATCAACAGAAACACAATCAGCAGAAGAGACTTTTCCATTCGTGCCAGAATATGCTGTGCTCGTGCAAGCTGCATTGAGGGCATTTTGTGAAGTAATCGTTAATTGTTGTCCCTCAAACTATTGTTAAATTTTTAGAACTAAAAACTCACAGCATGTGGTACACGGTTCATTTTTCTTCCATCTCCTTTTGGTGGAAAAGCTGGACGACAGAGGTGTGTGTGAGTGTGGAGTGTATCAATGAATGCCAGACATGGATATTGTAACAGACACCTGGGGTGAGTCCTGTCTCCTGCTGTGCCATGCTAGGTTGAGGTCAGGTTAGCGGATGCTCTTTCATGCCCCACCTGAATTAAAGATAAACACTTTTCTACAGCAGCCCTTTGTTCCAGCACTCACTATAAATAGGTGCGTTTTGACTGGCTGTCCTCATGTAACTCTGTCTGCTGCTGTCTTGGTGTTTGTCACCTGGTTCCATTGCTGACCTTTAGTGAAAACTCACTGTGACGATCAAGATGTTATCTACATTTTTGTTGCCTTTGTGTGGGTTTAAAAGTTTTCTTTAAAGTTAAACAGTTGCACAGTTAAATAGATTTGTATTCTGCCATGAAAATGAAGACTGAGGATCATGAATCCATAGCACCACAAAAAAGCATTGAAGTACACACATTTAGTCTGTCAGGGTGTGTAGTGTATTGTAGTTATAAAGTGGGCAACTTATTTAATGTTTGATAAATTGCTTTAGTCCTCACTAAAATGGATTAGAAATGGTTAGCTGTTACTGAAAACAAAACAACACAATAAAACCTTTTACAATCCTCAAAAATCTTTAAAACCTTGTAAAAGACCATGTGTACAAGATATCAACAGACTGCAAACTAGCACAGTGAAGGTGCATACATGGCATTCACCAATGAGTATCTCCTCTGTCTGTCTAACCAAGAGTAAAACATAACTTTTCAAATGGGAAACCAAACAATATCTCCAACTCATACAGAGTTTCAACAGTATGAGACAAATTAAGTATCTGAACATATGAAAAGCAGGGAAATCTGAGATTGTGTTTGGTTGTCAATAACCTTGCTTGTGAATATGGTGTCTGAGCTCCGTTGAATTTGCTTTACAAAAACATGTATTGCTTCTTATTACTCCGCCAAGGAACGGCGGAGTTATGTGACGATTGGCGTACGTTTGTCTGTGAATCTGTCTGTTTGTCTGTCTGTGTGTGTGAAACATTACTCAAAAACAGACTAATGGATTTGGATGAAATTTTCAGGGGAAGTCAGAAATTACACAAGGATCACCCGATTAAATTTTCACAGTGATGTGGCTTATAGTCTGGATCCTCCGCTTTAAGGATTTCCCATTGTGAGATATAGCTGCCGGTACGGCATCGCTGTAACCATGACATGAACACTGTGTCAGTTACCTGCTGACGATCACATGATTGCATCCTACTACAAATTGACTGTGACTTATCATTTGGAAATCATACAAGGAACAAATGATTAAATTGTGGGGTGTTTCTGAGTCCCATCAATTCCTGCCGCCCGCTACATATTTAGGTCACGCAATGTAGCAAACCCCAGCCAGACAATGGTGAAGCTCCTGATGTTTCACACAGCCTTTATTTATGTTCAGTCATCAGCCTTATTTTGAACACAAATTCACCTTTCTGTCCTTCACAAGAGCTTGTCCCCATTGCAGCTAGGTGCTTCTAAGTTTATACACATCCTTTGCTAGACAGCAACAGCGTGGAACTGATTTCGTTCCTCTTTATGTGAATTTTCGGACTTTTCGGCAGCGTCTTCGTCATGTCAAGAAACCACTTCTTAGATAAACACTTCCTGTGCCACTGGAATGGTGACAAAATAAAAGCCCGTAACATTAAAAATACACCTTCAAAATATAAGCATGGAGAGAACAGTTATTTTAACACTAGCAAAACAAAGGCATGCCAAAAGTGATGAACTGGTCAACAGACCTTTGTAAGACTGATTTACACGCAGTTCGGTATCCATACATAACGTGCACATGCAAAACATGTGCCTGTGCTCAGCACAAGGTCATTTTTTTATTAAATATTTCATCCGTCGGAAATGATACGTCAACTGAGCAGCCTTGGCGGAGTACTGCGCTCTCTGAGTGCTTTTCTAGTTATTTGAGTATTGCATTAACCTTTTTTGATGTTAACATAAGTCTGTGTTGCATCTTCATGGCACAAGTGAGAAAACCTTAATATGACTTTAAAGTATATTTTCTCATTTAGAGTCTGTGAAATAATCAAACTTATTTATTCTGTGTTTGTGTCTATTCTGTTTCCCAGGAGCACTGTCCGCTAGCTTGGGGTAATATCAACTTGTTTGATTATACTCACACTCTGGTGGCCAACAAGATGGCTCTTAACCTCTGGCCCGTTCCTCACGGCCTGGAAGACCTGCTCAACCCCATAGGAGTCACTGGATCTAACCCCAATAAGGTATTTAAATTTAACATTGTGTTGTGTAAACAAGACAACTAAAAAACAAAATACAATTTTTCACATTACTGTACAAAAAATGGAGCATAAGAAGGTGACAGGTTTTCACATTTAATTGTGAGTTTAACTGTGTAAATTATAGCCTTTTAGAAATCTGATAATATTGATGATTCTATATTATCCAGGAAACGCCATGTCTGGAGCTGGAGTTTGACCATTTTAGTAGTCCAGTCAAATACCCAGACATGAACTCAGTGGAAGATCATGCAAACTGGACTATCTCAAGGGAGCTGGGGTTTAACTACAACCTCTCAGGACAGGTAATTTAAGCTACAATTCCTAAACGGCCCTTATTCTACTTTTGGGGTGTTCCCCTTATCTGTATTATGCTATAGCTTTTTTGTGCATGTAAAAGGTGTGCGAATTTACAAAGCTCAAACTCCTCGCTAAAGGAAGTCATTCTCTACCACAGATAACACTGATCCTTACCTGCTTGAAGTGCTGTGTTTTAATTTTAAGCTTTTCTTCTATTATTGTCATCATTTACCACATTTGCATGTCCCCCCACTTAGATTCAAACAGAGAATTAGCAGCTCTCCCACAATCTGCAATTGTTTCCTTGCTAGTACCACTTTTGCTGACTCTAAAATGTCTCAGCACACCAAATCTTCTGTTGTTGGCTGAAGCAGCAAGTACAAACGTCATCATTTGTAGTGTAATATTCTTTGGGTATGATGTGTTAAAAGTAAAAGGTGATATAATTAGGGCAAATGCTGTAAATGCTGTTAAACTGAAGAATAGAGTTAAAATATATGTATAAAATACATAATGATGAATATTCTAGTATGTTTTGATGGTATGGTGTGTATCTATGGAGGACACACACACACACAGCCGAAGGTCACAAAGTATAACCTGTAACTTTGGTGTGAAGACAAATCACATGCTTTGTAGAAAATTATATGTGTTGTACTCAAAACATAATGGTGTAAACTTAAGGTATTATAACTTTTAAAATATATTAGAA
The DNA here is from genome assembly GCF_022539595.1 of Amphiprion ocellaris. Taxonomy (NCBI): domain Eukaryota; kingdom Metazoa; phylum Chordata; class Actinopteri; family Pomacentridae; genus Amphiprion; species Amphiprion ocellaris. The sequence continues at coordinate 17,435,157 of NC_072767.1, read as the reverse complement.
ACATAACAATACATAAAGGTACAATATGCATGAAATGTATCACAATATAATAAGGGTAAGATGTGGAGCAAAAAGTTGGAACATGTCTGGACATGTTCTCTGTATAACACATCCTACTGATAACCTAGTGTTCATGTCCTCTGTAGGGATAGATCTAGGGTTGAAATATGATAACCTGATGTCATGATCTGACCGATTTAGAAAAGTATAATGGTGTCAAAACTGTCACTCCTATCATCCGATATGACCAACTCTCACAGCATAAAAGACGATGCACAGCTCAGTATCTTTGGTTCTTCTTGGGGTGTTAATCACTGCTACGAACTACTAATGGATTTATGTTGACGATAAATCCTGCTGCCTCCGAATGCTGACTTCTCTGGGTGATTTTTTTGAAGATCTTTAACATTTGAACACGGTCAAGTCTTTGACTCTGGCCCATGATTTGTGACTTGGATTACACTTCATCACCTGCACTCCCAACATCTGAGCAACTTAAGACTAATTATATTACTTTTGACTTTAATGGCAATGTCCCCACAATAATAAGAATACCCAATTATAATACTGATACTTTGTGTTTGCACTTTGTGCAGCTAGTGTGGTTAATGTAACCATTAGCTTTGATTGAGTGGCCACAGGCCTGAGCTATGTCATAGCTGTAATGTTGAGAGATGCCATTGCATGAATTGTATTGTTCTCTGTTCAGTTCTGTTTCCTACATGTGCAGTTGACCTCTGGAGTTTTGTTACCAGCCAACTGCTTTTAGTTCCTGTGTCCTCAGAGAATCTGGACTAATAGTTTGTAACCAACATTGTCCAGCTGACCAATGAGAGTAGACTGAGCATTTGTGGTGGTGAACCTAAACAGAACACGAGCTAAAACAGAGCGTTTTAAACAGAGTGTGAGATGAGGTCCTTCAGCAATATACAGTGTAAAAAAATAACCCCAAAGACATCATTCTAAGTTAATTTAATATTAGATTTTTAACATTGTACTTCTGTGTTTTTAAACTTAGACACTGAAACTACATCATGGTAACCCCACCACCCTGTGTTTTCACAGTTTTATATCTGTACATGCCTCTTAAATTGACATCTCAGAGACTAGTGTGGAGCTTGCTGGTTTGACGTTGCATGAGGATAGGAATGTAAGGGGTGTGTTTGTGTGGAGAACATTACAATGTTCTGTTTGTGGCAGGTGGATGACAGTGTGAAATCAAGCAGCAAGGACGAGCACCTTAGTTACAGCACTAAGAGACATTATATATCTCCACCTTCAAATTTTCACTAAAAATAACCATTTTATTTTTTCAAGTAACAGAGCTCAAATATTTTTTTCTTTAACATATATCAAGTACACAATTACTCAGTGATGATGAAGATGATATTGAGGATGTTTGAATTTGCTGTCCGTGAGACTTGTGTATGGACAAGGACATTTTGACAGTGATGTGTGAGGGCCCAAAAGTGACTGCTTAATGGGACAATCTGCTAAATTAGTTGTGATAGTAGCCAGATAATATTATCATCACATCATGTACTACAAGTTGGGCACTCCTCACATTTGACACACACGTCATGAATACCTTAACACATCATCTCACACTAATTATGTCCTCTCACCTGGCAGAGTGTTGATATGTGTGTTGTTTAAGACAACCACTCACGTGTAATGATAGCTAAGTGATATTGCCTCTTTGGTGTCGGTATTACATGAGAGTGTTTAAGTGTGCCATGTTTATTTGCAAAACAGCATTGCCTTGAGTGAAAGCATGGTTGCACTAAGCATTAGTGGCATCACAACATTTGTAACGCACATTCAGACTGATTAGTTCAGTGTCTGCTGGGGTTTTTCCACTTTTGGAGGTTGGTTGTGACGAGTTGTGCCATGAACAGCTGCGATCAGTCAAGCCACTGAAATTCCACTAATTTCAAATCCAACCACAAACTTACAGACATTTAAGGAGAAGCTACCAAAGTCCTGAGAGTTTAGTACAGACAGACTTTACAGATTTCTGTCTCGTCTCAAGCACAGTTAAGGCGATGAGGATAGGATCGGAGATCAACACAGATTGGACATGGATAGCCCTGTCACTGAGCAGGACCACAGCTGTATGGCTCCGTGTCATTCAGTCCCTTGCTATGTGGTCGCAGTGGAAACCCTAAATCAATGATATAATTCTTTCAGTCCATTTCTGACATTAGTTGAAAATTGTTAAATCTGTTAAAGTAAATAAGTAAGTGATTTGATCTTTCCAGACATACAGTTCACTGTAAAACTCATGATCAACTTAAACTTCATTACCTGACGTAACCTCAACATTTTTTGTCTGACTCAGTAGTGCTAGTGTAAGTTACTGTCTTCAGTTATTCATGTTGGTGTAGATGGTGTTCTGTCTTATCAGATTTCTAAATAATTTTGTGTGGCATGAGAACAATGCCTTCTGATGTGTTAATGCAACATGTGGTTGGAGTTACTGTGACATGTGAGAGGATGTGAATGGTGTGAAATTATATGTTTAGTTATTCATGATGTGTGTGTCAAATGTGAGGAGTGCCCAACTCATGGTGTGATGAGAATATCAGACTTGATCCTGTCTCAAGCATAATTAAAATCTAAATTACCATCATATTTGCACAGTCAGAAATCAGACTTGTTTTTGTTAAGGAGGATGATTGGGCAGGAGACAGAAGAACTTTTCTACAGATTTAATGCTTGGCTTATCAAACTGATGACCAAAAATGGAAAGCTCAAATTCAGGATTAGAGGGCATTGTCAGGGTTGTTAAGCGCCTGAGCCTTAAGACGAGTGTGCACAGCATCTGGCTGCATTGTGTTCCAGCTGCAATCTGGCTTGGTCTCAGGATCTACTGGAAACATTTCACAATCTGTTTGTTATTCTGCAGCTGAATTTACAATATAGTTTGTCTTGCTTTGCAGACTTTCTTTTGTTTTACAAGCATTAATACACTTTTGCAGTTTATTTACATGTGGAAAATGATGCTTTCTGGCTGTACTGAATGTGATAAACATCTGCTGCTACTAAGCTTCTCTGTGATGACTCATTTTAAATAGCCAGTCTCAAAGCCCTTGGCATGAACCTGTATTTTTGTTTATTTTGTCTGTTGCTGTGATTGTATAATGAGTTTATCTGCAGCTTAACAGCTTGGTAATGACTGCTTCATGTAGATGTTTAATGCTGGTTATGTAATAATGTAGTGTTTCACAGTGTTTCATTTCTGTGGTGTTTCAGAGTAATCGTGTGGCCAGAGATCACGCCCTGACAGAGAGTGACACTGAGCAGCTAAGGCAGTTGAGTAACAGGGACCCTCTGTCAGAAATCACTGAGCAGGAGAAAGACTTTCTCTGGCGACACAGGTAATTACCCTGCCCACAAACACGACACCACACTGCTTCACCATATGACTCTTGATGTACTGTTTTATGTCATGGCCACGCTGTGTAGCATGGCATCAAATTCACAGTTCAGACTCATATATAGCTAGAAGTAAATGCACAATCCAGTGTGCTGAACACTCTACATGTACTTGCCGGATGTAGATATGTAAAAACAACTGGTTACGATTGAAGCTGGGCAACACGTGGCACATGTGCCCTTTTTCTTTCTCGACCAGGCACTACTGCATGAACATCCCAGAGATCCTCCCCAAGATCCTTCTTGCTGTGAAATGGAATTCCAGAGATGAAGTAGCACAGGTAATGGCATGACATTTCATACATGCTTGTTGTCTAAACATACTTACATCTGATCTGTGTCTGATAAATGGCAAGGACATACCTCCTTTTTGTTTATATGTGAAATTGCAGCCCAAATGGACTTTTTACACTCCATTTCAACTACTTAGCTGTAGCATGCAAAATCACAAGCTTTCAAGGGTACTGTACAGAGCATAAATACATTTCTTTTAAGATTATTGGGATGTTTTCCATCGCCTAATAAAATTTCAGTCCACTTAAGTAAGTCTGTCACTGATATGCATTTTCTCCTAGTTCTCGATTTGTGTCTTTTCCAGATGTACTGCCTGTTAAAGGAATGGCCATCTATCCGTCCTGAGCAGGCCATGGAGCTACTGGACTGTAACTATCCAGACCCCATGGTCAGACACTTTGCTGTACGCTGCCTTGACAAATACCTGACGGATGATAAACTCTCCCAGTATCTAATCCAGCTTGTACAGGTAGGTGGAATCAGTCTGGCCTATTGAATATACAGATCTGTAAAAACAAAGATATAGAGTATCTGAGATTCTCACAAGATAACTGTAGAATAACTTTCTTCAGCCTGAGTGTCCTCAAGAACCCCTTTGTTGGAAATTAGCTTTTGTTTTGCTTGCTCATTTTTTGCTGAAGACTTTCTTGTCTGTTATGCCTCAGGTTGTATTTTGTGCTCAGTGTACAGAGACTCCATGGTGGGGAGACATCACAGTGTGTGAAATGACTAATCTGAGCCTCCTCTGTGCATCTTGTTCTTTCCTTCCAACCTTCTCTCTCTCTCCTCCTGTTTAAGGTATTAAAATATGAGCAGTATCTTGACAATCCCCTGGCCCGCTTTCTCCTCAAAAAGGCCCTGACCAATCAAAGGATAGGACATTTCTTCTTCTGGCATCTCAAGTGAGTCACCCTTCAGACTGTTGTTTTTTCATATTTATGTACTTTCTTCTCTTTGGGTCTTTCCAGAAGACTAAAAACTCATCTTGCCTCCCTGCTTCTCACTCTCTGTCTTATCCTTCTCTATGTGGCTTCCACACAGGTCAGAAATGCACAATAAAACAGTGAGCCAGAGGTTTGGACTGCTGTTAGAGGCTTACTGCAGGGCCTGTGGAATGTACCTCAAACACCTGAGCAGACAGGTAGAGGCTATGGAGAAGCTCATAAACCTCACCGACATCCTTAAACAGGAGAAGAAGGATGAGACGCAGAAGGTAAGGATGGTGACAAAGCACATAAATATTCAAGTGCATTTAAGTTTTTTTCTTTTTTATGTATTATTAAAAGAATGAACATCTGAGTGTGTGGTCATTGATACTTTTAGTTTGCTTGTGTAATTTGTCCACACACCAATCCAGTTACTTTTAGAAGGTATCTGTGTGAGTGCATGTGTATGCATATGCATGTACACATTTTTGTGCAAACATTTGTCATGTTGTGGTTGTGTGTGTCTCTTGTGGAGGTCCAGATGCGGTTTCTTGTGGACCAGATGAAGAGACCAGACTACATGGATGCTCTGCAGAACTTCACTTCTCCTCTCAACCCTGCACATCAACTGGGAAACCTGAGGTGAGCAGCAATAAAGAACGAGCGTGTGTGTGGGGATGCAGAAGTGTGGATGTGCATAAATTGGGTTTAATAAAAAAGAAACACTGAAATGGTTTCATGACTTCGAGGTTTCATTTGTGCACAGGTTAGATGAATGTAGGATCATGTCATCCGCAAAGAGGCCATTGTGGTTGAACTGGGAGAATCCCGACATCATGTCTGAGTTGCTCTTTCAGAATAATGAGATAATCTTCAAAAATGGAGACGGTAACACACGCACACACACACATACCCAGACATACACACACTGCCTGTTAAGCCATCCTCTGTACACTCCTGCCCATACTGTTCCTGCTAGAAACCGGCTTATCAGGACAAATCAACACGTGTTTACATTAATATCATAGCATTTACCATGAATGTATGAATGCCCAGTATTTTTATGATACTTTCCTGAATGACAAGCTTAAATACTGGATATTATATGAAACTTATGCTCTATTTTTTAAACTTGTGTCTCTCTGACTCACCTCATGATTGTGACGATATCTAAAAGCTTCCTGATTTGTGTTATAAAAGAGTAATTTCTCCTTATATTGTCTGTTTGCTTGTTTTTAAGTATGCCAGGATGTAATTAACTCTTGTCCTTGTGCATGTGTGTGTTGTAGACTTGCGCCAAGACATGCTGACGTTGCAGATTATTAAAATCATGGAGAATATTTGGCAGAATCAAGGACTGGACCTACGGTACCGCTCTCTCTCCTGTGTTTTTTCTGCTTCAGTATCTTTAGGCTCTCCTGCCCTCCTTCTTGTCCAAATGCATGAGGCTGATAAAAGGTGCTTCTTGTGTGTCTCCAGGATGTTGCCCTATGGCTGTCTGTCATTAGGAGACTGTGTGGGTCTCATAGAGGTGGTTCGCAGCTCCCACACCATCATGCAGATTCAGTGTAAAGGAGGTTTGAAAGGAGCCCTGCAGTTCAACTCGAATACTTTGCATCAGTGGCTCAAGGACAAGAACAAGGGCGAGATGTGAGTTCTCTCCTGATACAATTTCTACATCAGCTTCATTAGACAGTATAGATGAGTGTCCATTAGAGTCCTGTGTCTTTGGGATCCTAAAAAGAATGTCTTGGGGAATTTATCAGGGTTCCTGCAGATCCTTAGGAACTCTTTAAAAATGAGGATTTGCAGACAAAGGAAGCAGAATTTTATGCATTTCTTTTTTCTGATTTGACTATTTAGAGTCTCAAAGCAATTAGTAACAGTTATTTCTCTAAAAAGGATTCACCATGCAGACCCAGACAGTGAAACAACAACCATAACTTTGCTTGTAGCTCAATGCTTACAGCACATGCACCAGTAAAAATTCCATGAAAATAGGATATTCACCCAAAATTTCAGTGCGTGGTTAAAACTGGCAGCAGGTAGCCTATACAAGGCAGTGTATTTTGTGGAGAAGTTTTTCAAACTCTGCACGATAAGAATCAAGAAATTGAATTCCACATGCATAGTGAGACAGTGAGGCTACCAACCAACAGATGCCAGGTATATCCCAGTTCTGTACCATCCTAGAATACCACGCCTCCACCCCATGTCTGGTAGCAGCCCCAGGACAAGCAGCAACAGATAACATTCAGGTGTACGCCTACACAGGAAGCAGAGATATTGTGGTGTCTGAAAACAGTGAAAGAACACCAATCCTACAAGTCAAATGAGGGAGGAAGATTCTTATTCCATACAATGCTCCTGGATTCCAAAATTTTTCAACACACCTGCATGCACTTCACACAGGACAGTCTACAGTAGCAAGTTTCTGAGTAACACTAAAAATGTCTTAAATGCAGTTTGCTTCCAGCTGTAGGAATCCTGATTTGTTTCTGTAGTTAGTTTGTGTATGTGTTTTATAGAATAGAATTTTAACTATTTACCAATTTCTAATTTCCTTTTAAAAAGCAAAATGACAATAACTCCATCCTGGCACGTGTGTATATTTTTGCATTTATGCAGGTATGACATGGCTGTAGATCTGTTTACAAGGTCCTGTGCTGGCTACTGTGTAGCTACATTTATCCTCGGGATAGGAGACAGGCACAACAGCAACATCATGGTCAAAGATGATGGACAGGTAACTCGTATATGCACATATTCACAGCACACCCTATGAATAGACCTGCATAATGTTTCAATCCAAGGCAGATTTAAATGGATTGGTGCTATTGCCTCTTTTTTTCCCTGTGGGTCCTGTAGTGCATAGATTTAACTTCAGAGAAGGTTGACTTGTAAGAAAGTAACCTAATCTTGACTTTCTTTGCTTTTCTTTGTTTGTCCTCCTTCAGTTGTTTCATATAGATTTTGGCCATTTCCTGGATCACAAGAAGAAGAAATTTGGCTACAAGAGAGAGCGAGTCCCCTTTGTACTGACACAAGACTTCCTCATTGTCATCAGCAAAGGATCGCAAGAATGCGCAAAGACCAAAGAGTTTGAAAGGTACTGCAGCATCTTAGCATCTTCTTTTCTCTAATCATTGTGTCTCTCATTTTTTAAATCATAACCTGCCACTCTTGTGCTTTGTTGGCTGGTTGAACCACAGTGCTCTTTTTGTCCTATTGAGAAATAAGTTGGATAACTGACTGACACATCAAACTCTTGTGTTTTTCATACACTAGGTTTAAGTGATGACAAATTGGAGAACTCACACTTTGTTTTGTTTTTTTAATTGTGAAAACACATTGGAATGAAAAAGAAATAGTTTCAGTTTATTAAGTTTGGTAGGGTTCTTTTTTTTTTTTTCATCTACTTTAAGCAGCACAGCCGATTTTCCTCACCTTATTTTACCCCTGACACATTTCCCCTAATCTTGTCCAACTCACACTTATGTAATTTTTGGTGCTGTAGCCACCAAGCAAATCATATAAAAAGTTCATTTTTTTTCATTTGCTTTTATCACATTCTCTGTCTCACTCCAGGTTCCAGGAAATGTGTTATAAAGCTTACCTGGCCATTCGGCAGCACGCCAACCTCTTCATCAACCTGTTCTCCATGATGCTGGGCTCTGGCATGCCTGAGCTGCAGTCATTTGATGACATTGCATACATCAGAAAGACACTAGCCCTGGAGAAAAGTGAGCAGGTAAGTAGGCTTTCTCTACCCTCACATCTGTCCTGTTCTTATCATATTTTGTATATTTTGTGTACTGTTTTGTGACTTACACAAGTCCTGAACTGTCATCTTCAGTACCTCTTATCTTCTTCTGCATTGTGCAGGAGGCATTGGACTACTTTATGAAACAGATGAATGATGCTCACCATGGAGGGTGGACCACCAAGATGGACTGGATATTCCACACAATCAGACAGCATGCACTAAACTGATCTCCCGCACACACACAAAATCCACCGTCCCACCGTGGGAATATTTGCTTTGCTCAGCCAGATGCAGCTTAGTCTTTCATGGAGTTTCCCTCTGCCTCCACAAGCCGCTCACTGATGATGGAAGTTTGATGTTTTTCAACAGCATTGTTGTTTTCTTCATTTTCTTGACATCATTATCTGCCTTTTAGTGTGGTCTTGGTGATGCCCTCACACTTATCCTCTGCTTGTTATATACATGAGAGCATCGTCCTTATGTCTCTGTGAAGATGTGTCCTACCTGGCTGATGCTTGTCTCCCTTTCTACTATGCTTCCGCAGTTTTTTCTTCCAAAATGGAACAAACTGGGAAACCGAGGAATTTCTACCCCTATACTTTGCTGCTCTCAGAGGAAAAACAGATTGGACAAAACAACATAAAGAAGATATATGTGCCAAGGTATAAATGTAGCCACAAAGTAAGTTCAACTTGCTACCCTTCTGCTGTATTCGAGCTGCACTGTGGCTCCACCCAGAGAGAAGTTGCTTGGGAAACTTTTGTTTAAATCTTATCACTGTTGAGAAGACAGCGGGCACAAGGAACTGTCTAAATTGTTTGACGTAATAACAGTATTACTCAAATTTGTTTTACTGTACAGGATTACTGGTGTATGGGAGCTTCTATGATGTCTTCCACCATCTTTGCCGTAAAGTTGCCCTTCAGAGATGATTTGACGTCAGCTTTCCCACCTTTTAATTCCTCATGTGAAAAATTTCAAGGCTCAAAAACTGCAGAAGAGTCTTTGGGTTGTTTTGCACAGCTCGACAGTCTCCCACGGCCTCCAAGAAACAGCACTGCACCTTTGGGAAATGGTGGTGCAGCTTTAGACTCTTGCATAAACTTCAGGGTGATGATGCCTCTCCATCAGAAACAGCACTTACCAGAATAATATACAGATTTATTATGACTTTTTAAATTTATTTATGTATCTAGTTTCTTTCAGTTTCCACAAAAGCAAACCCCAACTCTTCAGAAACATGCTATTGTTGGTGTAAATATCTTTGGAATTTCATGTATTTGTGCTGCCTGTTGGCACCTTTTTCTAACTGCCAGGAGCGCAACCACTTCCCCCTGTTTAGCTCATATTAACAGATTAACACTGCTGATGCTTTTTTAGCCTCCGTTTCCTTTTAAGTTATACATCTAATTTGGCCTTATCAGCAGCCCAATTTGTTTCATTGTGGCTATTTTGCAGCCGTACTCAGAATAATTTGTTTAGGGATGTAAAATGGAAAGGGTGAAAGTGCCAATCTCACATTTTATGAATAATGGGACCTATATTAAGCCTCTGGCTGTCTATTTTGTTGGCAAGCAGAGGTCCAGGGGAATGTCACGTCTTCCTCTCGATAAAATGCCTTGGCATCACAGCACAACACTCCACACTGCTAAGCCCCACAAATTCTGCCTAAGCAAGCTGTAGTAAGAAAACCATGATCGCTATATTTAGTCTAAAGGCAGAGTTTGTAGGAAAAGGTAGACTTCATGTTGATGGGTTTTAGCTTATCTCACATTAGAATGTCTTTAAACTGTTGACTCGAGCGCAAAATATATCTCATTATGTGTTTATGACACATTCAGTAAATAATTTTTATCCAGAAGACACTTCACTGAGTCCATAACCCTGACAGTATTTGAGCCATGCTTTCTTTAGTGAGGTGCCATTAAAGTCATGCTGCACACCTCAGCCTCAGTGAAAGTGAAGTTACAGCATCTTAATGAAGCAGCACTGTGGGCGAGCTTTAGTTAAGAGAGCAATTTCAACAATTCTTTTCAGTTTGATTGGATAGATCTAAAGAGGACCTGGCTTCGTAAACGCAGAGCCTTATAGAGCCTCAGATGGGTGACAAATTATTGGAAAAACCTGATCTACCATGTTCTGTCACCAGATAGCAACCCAGCTGAACCCCTATACCAACATCAAAACACCAAACGGGGGAATACCTTTTGGAGGAGTAGTGTTCCATCTCGCCAGTAGAGTTGCAGAGACAGAGAATCAATGCCAAGGTGCATTGAAGCTGTTCTTGTGGCCCAACCTTTTTACTAAGGCAGTTTATGTTGTTTTTGTCTTTAATTTGTCTTCTGTCGTGTATAGGATTGGTTTCCACCTGAACCTCCTACACTTCTACTGTTAGGTCAAGGAGCAGAGAATGATTGTGAAATAAATAAATCAGGCCTTAGCCACATTAGTGTAAACATTTGACAACCTGACACACATTGGAACAGAGTGAGGTTATCTGATCGGCACAATCATGCCATATGATTAATGATTAATTTCTGCATACAACATGAGTCAGGAAGAAAAGAGGGTGAAATTTGATCTGAAAATACTCTTTTACACTTTGTTACATGTATTTGGTATATAGCAAAAGATAAACATGACATCCTAAATGGCAGTAAACAACTTATCAGTTGAACTGAAAAACCCATATGGCGTGCTTCACTAAGGAGAGAACGTGGTATTTTACAAGAAAGACATGTGAATGTGGATATAGCTAGGTCAGGGCTGCACAGTAGCTCAGTGGTTAGCACTGTCGCCTCACAGCTAGAAGATCCCAGAGTGGGCCTGGGATCTTTCTGCATGTTCTCCCTGTGCATGCGTGGGTTTTCTCCGGGTTCCTCCCACAGTCCAAAAACATGCTGAGGTTAATTGGTAACTCTAAATTAGTGTTATTGTTAGTCTCCATATGTATCCCTGTGATAGACTGGTGACCTGTCCAGGTATCCACTGCCTTTACTTTAAGTCATCTGGGATAGACTCCAGCCCCCCACGACCCTAATAAGGATTAAGCGGTGTATAGATAATGGATGGATGGATTGGTTATCCTCTTAGTGATCCTAGAGCTTGAAAGTCTGTGTGTTAAGTCTGAACTTTGCCAGTTAAATTGTTGATTGTATTGAAAAGCCAAAGTTGTGGTCTGCCCACATGTGGTGTCATATTATCACAGCATTAATGTACTTAATGGCAAACATGGACCTTACGTGCGCTCATCGTTTTGCATCAGTCACGTTTTTTCTCTAAAGTCAGATGCAGTGCCATTAAACACACAGTAGGAGCGCTTCTGTCATCCGTTACTCCTTCATTTTCCTAACGTGCCAAATCAGGCATCACTGATGCCTGTGAAAGCTAATGCTGGAGCTGCATCATGCAGAAAGGCATATCATTGATAGAATCTGAAAAAAAAAAAGTTGGAGTATGCACTTAAAAATCTTAGTTCTCAATGCCTTTTTGTCCAGAAAGAAGCAGAAAGTTAGCCTAGTATGCATGTTTCTCAAGATGCATAACCAGTGTGTATGATGTACATTTTGAAGCAGCATTAAGCAGTATGTATGTACAGTGGCAGTTGAATCTCTTTTTCTATTGTAGGCTTCATGTGTGACAAACCTGTAGTGTTGTTATCTTTAATATATATCCTTTCTCATGTATCCTCCAAATGATGTGAGTGTGTTTGTGTGCCCACATGCATTAACTGTCTTTCTGTACGGGTTGCAGAGCTTCATTGGCAGGCCCCAATGAAAACCCACACTATGTTTGTCCATGTGTCTGTGTGTGATGACACTTAGCTATTGCGGTGAGGGTGTCTTTAAATGTTTTGTAAATCTTTAATTTTTTTCCACTGACTGGTTTGTGCCAGAGAAGAAAAACAAAAAATGCTGAAGTTTTTGCATCATTTGAAAGGATACATTCAGAAGGGGAAACTTTTTTCATACATGTGTTGCATATGTTTTACTTGAACTTTCATGAAACGGAACCACAGCTGTATTTTGTTGGTTTAGAGCTGAGATGCTGGGTGCAGTGTCTGTTTAGTAGTGATTGTGAGTGAGCGAGTGTGTTTGTGTATTGTACTGTATGTAAGCACCGAAGGCTGAAGCATTGTGTTCAGGCTTGTTAGTTCAATACCAGTAGTGAATGTTCATGATGCCACAGTCCTACAGTCCTACTTCTTAAATTAATGAAGGACGAATGTGTGCTTGAGGCCAAATTTTTTAGATCATTCGCTGTGACGATTCCCACAGAATTTCATAATCTTCAACCTCAAAATTGTAAGAATGGCGTCCAAAGCCTGCCGTAAATGGCAGTTGTCGCATCTTCCTAAAACATGTTTGTTTCAAAACTCTCCTGATCCCCAGCTTTGATGCTGAAGTGATGCAGGACTTCTGCAGTAACAGCTGCACTAATTTTTCCTCCCTGAAGTAAAGCCTTTAGCGGCACCCACGCTTTGTCGCTCATAACGGTCATGTGGCTCAGCAATAAAAACACATGCTCGGATTTACAAGTCTGCCTATTACAGGATCAGGTAAAGTGGGTTTATCTGTTTTTGTTGCTAAGCCAGCTCAACTGTCAGCAATCAGCAGAAGACTGTGTCACAATTATACAAATTGATTTTATCTGCTAGTTCATTATAATATGTAGAAAAGTTTTGTTGATCGACTGTGTCAAGCCTTATTTGTGTGCAATGAAATACTGAAAAGTTGAACTAAGAGAGGAAGGAAATCTCTTACTTTTGTCCCTGCTATCATTTGATCTGTGCTCTGATTCCAAGACAAACTGGACACAATAACAGGAACACCCAGAAAATGTAATGCGGTTCAGTGCAATATCCATGCAGTAAATGCTGCCTTTGTGAAGCTTCTAGTGTCCTGTTTTAGTGACCGTCAGACGAGTCTGTATTCGAAGGTGTCCATTCCTGCTTCTGTTTGTTCACCTGATGGCCAGGTGTTCATGTTCTTGTGTCCACCACAGATACATGAAGAACACAGCAGAAACATTTTCATCTCTTTATCTTTGTGTAAAACTGTCAAATTCACAGTTCTGTCCTTGTTTAAACACAGAATGTGTTTTTAAAGAGCCATTAAATGGACTGCGAACACAACGGATGTCAAGGGTTTTGAACTCTTCAATTTGCAGAAAAAAAAAATCTGCCTTGGATCAAAGAGAAATCAATTACAATGCTGATGATTTGTAATCCATTTCTAAGCTTCTGGAATGTCCCAAATTTTTGGAAATGTGGACTAAATGGTTTGTGGTGTCATGTTATTTTCAGTATGCAGTACTCTGAACTACATTACATTGCGTCACTAATGTATTTCCGTAACATGCCATGCTGTCAGAACTTTAACCTATACTATGAATGAATGTACAATGGGCCAATGTATTGTTTTTCACAGCCGACCTGCATGAGATTGGGTGAAGATGAATATTCTTCTTGCTACATTTAGTTGTTTTTTTTACGTAGTCTAACAGGCAGCCATACAAATATTTATAAATTAATGCCTTAAGTTTGCTCCCTGTAGTTTCTAGGACAGGTTCACCCTCACAATAACCTGAGTTTTTATTTATAAATGTATATTGTGTTTCGTTTTTGGCTCGCTGGTCACAGAGTAAAGGTTTGTACCCTGACTGACTGACTGACTGGTCATCTGAGTGTTCTGTGAAGATGTACAAATAAATTTGTTAATTATTCACCCAGCTGTGTTTGTTCTTACATGCATCCTCTCTTATTTGTACATCAGGCCTCCTTCTAACACCTGTCCATATTGACGGCTGTAATGTGTAATAAATAGGCTTTTTCTAAAGTTTGTCTCTGCTGTTTCCAACCCGTAGCAACACAAATTCTTGATTTTGCGTTATTTTTCAGTTTCCAGCTGCTGGTTAATCAGGTTGTTTATTCCTTTTTAGAAAGGAGCTTTGTCAAAGGAAGTATTAGGGCACCATGTCAGGGAGAAAACACCCAGAACTCTACCTTTGAATATTGTTTCAGTAGGTGGTTATTGGAAATGTTCAAAGAAAGAAAAGCATTTCAAGGCATTATTGGTGAGCTGCATTTAAATTGACACACAAAACCAGCAAACAGAACACAGTTTTATTTCTCGTTTGAGAGTTTTCCCTTTTGAGAATGACAGATTTCCAGTGTCCCTTTCAGGGGAACTTAATCATCCACTAAGTAGATTTACTCAAAGGAAGCTGAATTACCTAACCACCTAACCAGTAATTAACAGAAGAGCTCTAAAGTTTAGAGTTCTATCATCATTTCAGCCCTTTCTTCCTGTGCTTTCTGAGGAGTTACTGGACTGGAAATTGGCTTGTTTTCCCTTTTCTTCATTTATTACTCAAACTGGTTGTTCTCTTAGCGTAACCATTTGCTTTTATCATTTAAATCTGGTTAACATCCCTGAAGATGATCCCTCCAAAAAGAAATCCCTTTACTGTAGCAGAGAACTTGTCTGCAAAAGAAAAAAAGGGGAAAAAAATGTGTTGGAAGAGCATGACAAGTGAGACTGGTTTTATAACACGAATATGGTTCCCTTGAGGAACGATTTATCCCAGCAGGTCTATGTCACTGAAGACTCCATCTGCTGAAGGCTGTGGGGAAGCCTCCACCGTCGCCTTGGTAGGTGCTGCATCTGGAGCAGGATGGAAAGCTTTCCAGGGCTTGGAGGGGCAGTGGAAGGGGCTGTCATTCACATCCTCTGTGATAGCAAGAACCGAGGCGGTCGGTTTAGGGGCCGTGGTGTCCTCCTCAGAGGACTCCTCTTGGGCCAAAGCTGTGGATGAGGGTGGTGGAGGTGGGGGCGGAGGTGGAGGTGAAGATGAGGGGGCTGAGGGGGCTGAGGGAACGTTGTAGAGAAGGTTTCTGAGTGGAGACCAGCCAGGAGGACGACGCCTGGTGTACAGCTGAGGAGAAGACGTACAACATGTGGGTGAACGAGTAGATTTAAACCTTCCTGATGGACAAAGCCGTTTGCTGAAAGCCTCTTTGATACTTTACAGTTGGAGATTACACTTCTGACATATTATTTTATCTTTCATCAACAGAGTATATGTGCAGCCTGGCTCTTAGGATTGGCTGTGAAGTGTGCGTATTACTCATCATACATTGTAGAAGTGTTATCTTTATTGTAATATTTCACTTTCTGTCTCAAACATGATACATGTGAGATATTATGTTATAAGAACAGTGGTTGAAGAAGTGTTCAGATCCTTCATTTAATTAAAAGTACCAATGCAGCAATGTAAAAATCGCAAAATTACAAGTAAAGCATCAAAAAATGCTACTTGAGTAAAATTGCATTGGTTCTGCAGTTAAAATATTACTGGTTTGGTCCCAGTGGCTGATTTATATGACATCATGACACTATTAATAATGAAGCATGTTACTGTTGTGGCTGCTGAAGGTTTGAACTTCTTTATGACAGTTTTACATACAGACAGGAAAGAAAACACAAAGTGTGATCCACAAATCTGTTTTCAGCTGTTGGGCTGTTTTTTTTGTTTTGTTTTGTTTTGTTTGTTTTGTTGTTGAGATACATTTGAAAATGTATTGAAATGAAACCATCTGACAATTTTAGAGGGGAAAATAATCACTTTGATGGAGCTTTAAACAACTCATAAACCTCTGAAATGTGACCTGACTACTGATTGCTGTTTGGAAAAAGTCACAAGGGTTGGAAATGACTGATTAAATCTTTAACCATGTGTTCAGTTTGAAAATCTTGTTATAGTATCTGTTGGGCTAAATTGTCAATTTTAAAGTAACTAAAGTTGTCAAATAAATGTAGTGAAGTGGGAAATACAGTATTTCATTCTATAGTGGAGTGGAGTGGAAGTATAAAAAAGAACAATATGGAAACACTCTGGTAAAGTATAAGTAAGTCAAAACTGTACTTAAGTAAAGTACTTGACTGATACTTTCTAGCACTGGATCAAGACATCTGATTGCATATTAACTCAACACAGTTGCCTTTCTTGGTCTGTTATGTTAAACCTAATTAATTCTGACTAGCCAGCATGGAGCATGTTGTTTCTTTTCTGAACAGTATGTATAAGGGTTGTAGTGGTTGTAGTTTAAATCTATGTTGAGAAACTTTACAACTAATTAACTTATAGTGAAGATAATTTAATACACCAATGTTTTCTCAGAAATATGACAAAATATTAGACTTGTATGACCAGAGACAGGACTCGAGATTAATGTCAGTGCTGCTAACGGCTGTTTAAGCCTTGTGTCGTCCTGTGGGTCAAAATTGACCCGTTTTAAAGTTTGAAAATGTGAAAAAAAAAATATATATATATTTTCACAGTGAAACTTCCGATGTCCACATTTTCAACATTTTTGGGAAATCTTTGAGAACTTTTGGTGGGAAAAAAAAAATGTTAAAAATGTTTCTTCGAGAACATTCACATAAAAATCAACCAAAATCCAGTGAAATTCACTGGATTTTGGTTGATTTTTATGTGAATGTTCTTAAAGAAAATATTAGAAGTTTTACTGATATATATGGAATCACTTTAGATATTTTTAGGATTTTCTTGGAAGATTTTTACTAATTTTTTGAAAATATTTACAAGAATTTTCTTGCCAAATTTGGGGGATTTAAAAAAAAAAAAAAAAAAACTTTTAAGGGAAATTTTTAAGGAATTATTGGAATTTCCTTCTTGAAGGTTTTGCAAATGTTAAGAAGTGGCCTCACTGCAGCTTTAAAGTGAATTTCACCTTCCAGCTACAACCTCTCTGTGTAACAGCCAAGAACCAGAACTAACCCAGCAGATCTGTTATTTCACAGCATCCCAACACTGACAGCTTTAGTGAGACCAATTCTCTGAATCCAAAGAGAAGCAAACAGTACTGCATTATCACGTAGGGATTGGGGTGACGTCAGAAGGGGCCAGAGCAAGGCAGCATCATGTATCAGCCTTTAGGGTGACATTAGTCTCTGTCCGGTTCATTAATTAGACTTCTAAAACAGACAAAATGTTGACTTTAGTTTTGTGAAATGTGGCTCTCACCATGGGAGGCAGTGCACCTGGTTCACACTCTAAATGGGCCTGTGGGGGCTCAAGTCTCCACGGTGCCACATCCACTGTGGAGTTACAGTTAGCAAACTCCTGCAACACACAAGGCAACCCGGTGAGAAGCACATCAGGTTAAATGAGATCACATCAAGACTTTGCTGATCTGTGTTTCGACTTCATGTTTACCACATTCTCTTCATCGGGGACACACAGCTCGTTCAGGTCTTGATGTTCAGACTTGGCACACTTGGTCTTCCTCATATCAAATCTCAGCTTGAACCTGAAGCCTGCAACCACCTACAGGAAAACACACAGTATGTAGGAGACAAACCAAAGTTTCTAACGTCATCCTCCCTATTTCGTCCTTGTTACTCCACCCAGTCTCTACCTGTCTGGTGGCGTGGCCGATGCTGTTCAGGGTGAACAGGTGAGCAGAATTGGAGATGGAGTTATATTTGGAGATGGAGACATAAAGAGGACTGCTGAGGTCTTCTGAGTTCTCATCAATCTCCACGGGGCAGCCCAAACACTGAGCTTTTTCTGGAACAATGTAATCATCTGGAGAGGAGAAAGATTGTGGTAAACAAAAGAGGTGAATAAGAAGATGTATGAGTGGAAACCCAAAATGCAAGAGACTTGAAGTGCATATTGGAGAAAAAAATCAAGAAAGTATCATGATTATATCACAAAAGCTTATATTTCAATACATGTTTAAGTTTCAGGAAATGTAAGAGATGTATGAGGGAAATGCCATATCTGTAAATGAGGTTAAATAAATAAGCCTGAAAACTATGACGTTATATGTTTAGAAATCCAATAAACTAGTTAAAGAAAGCCACAGCCCCAATATCCCTGTGTATGTGGGTAGATCAGCAAAAGACAAAGTGCATAATGGAACATGTAATAGTTACAAAATTCTGCAATATAATATAATAGCAGGACAGGACAGAAAACATTCACTCTGACAGACATGGAAAAACAGAGTCATACTGTCTTACTCAGAGTTTAGCATGAAGACAAGCTTGTTTATTTTCCGAGAAAACCCGCAAAAACTGTCTTACAAAAGTCCAGACTGCTAAAAACAAGCACATGGATGTACTTTTCCACATTACAAGTCATGACACCCTGTGTCTTTAGGGCCAAACCCAACGGAAGCGAGTTAATACTGTTCTAGAGGGGATAAAATATGCTAATTTCCGTCTCCGTATTTCAATTCTAGAAACCCAATTTGCATGACACACAATTTTAAAAAAATATATTTATCTCATATTGCATATTTCACAGCCCAGTTGAACCTCTGACTGAAGCAAGAAATATTATTAGCTCCTGTCTCTTTGAGCCCCTCCTCCATACAAGTCCACTTTCCTCTGATTGGTCAGCGTCCGGAAGCACCCACAGCTTGTGAGCATCATGGGTTCCAAAACCTAAACTGTAAACCTGAGTAGCTAACATAATTCATTGCTCTTAATTGGAAGTAACGACTAAATCTATTTGTACTTGTTAAAGCCTGACTATGAGTGCAGACATCCACAGCAGCAAAGATTACAGCAATATGTCACTGCTGGGTAAATATTATGCATTTTCCCTGCTTATTGTGAGGCAAAACAACTTTATTCTTTTAGGTACAAGCCATACATAACATATATAAATATATATAAACATTTGTATATTAACCTGAAAATAGGTGTAGATGTAGGAAATGTGCGACGATGTTAACTAAAGTTTAAAACATATGTCGTCTGGAAATATTAAAGGTAACATAGCTTTTAAAATCCTTCTTTTGCCAAATGTCTGTTGACTATATCCCTGTATTGTTAGTTATTTTGTGCTGTCATACAATAAATGCCAATAATACAACTCAAGCGCACTGTTTTGCAAGTACATGTATCTACATTTACCAATATGAAACTTACGCCTTCTTCTCTCAGGGATCATCTTTACATGCATTTACATCATCATTATTTGACAGAAAATAAACAAAAGCATCATATGTGTCCTGAAATATACAAAGAGGTTTTCCAAGCTGAGCTTTGAAGTTGCAAAACATTTTGGAAGTTGGATAGAGAAACATAGAATCTGTTTACTGTCCGCCCACATCAGCCTGATTAGACAAATAGATTAAAGTCCTGACTGTGCCTCTGCCTTTTATGGAGTGATAAGTTAACATTGTGCTTTTCCTATTTGCAGTCAGTGTTGATATATTACACAATCAACCCCATTTTGTTTCCCCTGCACCCACCAGTGCACACTCTCCTGCCTGACTCACTGTTTCCTTAATGAAAAACAGGCTCTTGTCTGATGGTGGGCCACAAGGGACTCCTGCCATAAAAAACGAAACCCTCCATACATGATGAAACCGGGGAACTGTTGATATGACTGGTTTCAGTACCTTTGTCAGTTCATTATATGTGATGAGTCTTTATGGGCCAATTTCCAACATGACAAATGAGGTGACAGGTCTAAATAAGCCACTGGGTTTGCAGTTAATTTCCTAAATGAGGTCCCAAGGTGAAGAGATTTTAAACACAGGTACAAGAGAGACAGATCAGTTTTCTGATCTACGTCTCTGCGAGAAAACAAAATGTTGCATGATTTAATTAGAAATGTTTTGCTGCCAATTCTGCTGCGTGTACTTGTGTAATTAAGTGTTGCAAGCTATAACCTGCTGCTGCCACTTGAATTCTAACGAGATCATTGCGTTCATTCATTCACTCACCGAGCTGACAGTCCACCTGTGTGGTGTCAGCATCCGTCTCTGTCATGAGGACTGTGGCATTGCAGGAAATGGGCTCCTGGAGGAACAACAGGACAGGTGATGTTCCAGATGTTCAGCAGCATAATGTTTTTGTATACTCATGTGTTTACAGCTGAGCTTATTCTTAATATTTTTCAATGAATATCTTTCATTCCATTATGGTCACCTTGCGTCCAGATGGCAAATAGTTACATTCAGTCCAGGGTTTGCTGCTGCCTGCTGCACAGTCGCTCCTCCTGCTGGTGAACTGCAGTGAATACACCGAGTCTGAGCCGTTCTCTGACTGGAGACACACAAACACACACGACTGCTGTGAACCAGAGGCCAAAGGCTCACTGCATGTTTTCCTAGAATTTCTTGGTAATCATCCCAAAGCTTCGGTTCCTGTTGTTTTATCACCTTTCAGCACAGAAATATGCAGACCTTTAAGGAGCAATAGCCACTAAATTAACACACATCTAGTCTTTAGCACAGCGGAATTCAACATATCCGTTGTAAAGTATGGGTAGATAAAATTTTACGTCGTATGTTTCACATTCACTCTATTATTTATGCACTAAATTTCTACACATGTATCTGACAAGTAGCGGTTAATGTGGGGAGCACTGAATCATCTCATAAAATCTTAATGCATTGTCGCAAGAGTTAGTCAGGAATGAAAAAAGTTCATTAATACTTGATTTTTTGCCTGATTTGCAGCGTCTGTGTAAATGTCTAATGAAAGACAGACGTCATATCAAGGAGAGCACTGATGAACTTCCTCACACATTACATAGTCAGTTATAGCAAACACTGTATTCATGGGAACTGTATTTCCTCATTCATACAGGTTTGACAGCAGCTGTATGTGGAGTAGTTAAACTCGCTTACACCTGCAGTCAGCACAGCAACCCTGCATAAGCAAACAATAAAAACCTACATTAAATTTTGAGGAAGTTGGAGAGGGATACGCTGTTTTTGCCGTCACTGTACCTTGCTGGCTGTCAGTGTCTGATAGACGGCCAGCTTGTGTCCAGTGGTTAACCTCTCATTGAACTTGGTCACTGCGCTGTTGATGGCCATCTCCACTGAGGGGTCATCACAGAAGATCAGGACGCCCGGCTGGAAAGGAGAAGAAAAGATAGAAAGATGACCGATGACAAACTCCCAGCACTGTTGGGACTCTTGATAAAAATACTGATAGTTGTATCTCTATGGGTCTTTTTAGATAATCATCCTTCAGGGAAACTGCAAACGGCATACAGCCATACTACTGTTCAAATGTTTGGGGTCACCCAGGCAATTTCATGTTTTCCATGAAAACTCACACTTTTATTCATGTGCTAACATAGTTACACAAGGGTTTTCTAATCATCAATTAGCCTTTCAACACCATTAGCTAACACAATGTAGCATTAGAACACAGGAGTGATGGTTGCTGGAAATGTTCCTCTGTACCCCTATGGAGATATTCCATTAATAATCATCTGTTTCCAGCTAGAATAGTCATTTACCACATTAACAATGTCTGGACTGCATTTCTGATTTAATCGAGTGCCAAATTCTTGGATTATTTTTGATAGTCTGGCACTTGTTACTCAATTTATCCACAGATCAAATGCTGTGATGCTTTGTTATAGATAAGCTGCAGTAAATGAAGCAGTTAAACTTGACATTAAACCGCTCACCTGTTAATTGATTAGCATTAGTTAAATGCTATAATGTTTTATATGTAATGCTAACACTTTGAAAGGGCAGGTTTGCTTCACAGGTATTTATCTTTTGATACTTTAAGGTCACATTTACTGCAAATGACCATATCTCGGACTTGTCGAGCCCACGGCCCGATGTCAAAAAGCACAAATTTTCCCGCACAGGTGAAATACTTCAATTAAAACTATTACACTTCCCATACAAACCCATGCTTAAACGCCTTGATATATATATGGAATTGTTCTACTTAAGAAAAAGCAAGTTTAAATACCTCATTTTAAAGGGTGTGGGAATGAGATATTATTTAATTTGGAATGAAAATAAAAGGACTCTGTAAGCAGGGCAAAGTCTGCTTTAGTCAAGCTTTAAAATGACACATGATGATTAAAATCTACTGCTGTCAGATGATCACTTTGGTGACCAAGAAGTGCAAATGAGCAGTTTATTCAAGTACTGCTGTTTTACTAATTGTGAGATATTATTCTATATGCTTAGGAGCTCTTATTTATGCTACTTCTACTCTCGTACCATTTGATTTAAGACAGAAACAGTGAACACTAACTGAACTGACAGTGTTTAGCTCGTACCATTTCACACAAAGCACATGATCAGCTAATAATAAACAGGATAATTTAGACCATTTTAATGCAGCAAAAACATCATCTACATATTTACTTTTTAAATCTATAATTCTCAATATTTGAAACAATTTTCTCTGCATACATCTGATACTTTATGATATAATGGTGTGTTTGAATCTTCGAAGACTCTACTTTACTGTTTTGTATTTAACTGGTTCTAGAATATTGAGCTGAATATTACCTGTAAATGAAAAATACTAGGAGTCTATTTTATCTAATTTACCCAGTGTTGTTTCTGCAGGTATTCCTACAACCGAAACAGACTTTGCAAACTAAGATGTGGAAGTCAGAAACAGCACTCACTGCTCTGAGCTCATGGTAATAACTGAAGCAGACTCAGACGAGCATTTACACATTTTTATCAGCACAGAGCTTCTCTAATTTGGATTTTGGTTGTTGAACAGTGAGAACAATATTCAAAGACTTCAGTGAATCACTCAGAAACCTTAAAAGTGAGCAGCATGTGTCTCTCACACACCCAGAGAAAATGGTACTCTCACATTATCCAGTCTGCATGGTTGGTACTTTAATTTTTAATACTTTTAGCTGATTATACTTCAGTATTTAAGTACAGGATCATGACTGAACACTGAATACTTCTTCTACCGTTGCGGCGACAACTTAGCAGCCACATAGTTCCTCTCACTGTCATCTAGGTTTTAATTCCAGACAAGCAGCTTGGAGTTCTGGTTTCTGATACTTCTTCTTTACCTGGCTGAAGACTGAGCTGTGGAGGCACAGCAGGCCCAGCACACACAGCCCCACTCCACTCCTCATTGTCTGATCCTGATGGACTTTTGGCTCTTTTCTGCTGCAAGAAAAACACTCACAGTTATGCAAAGAAATCTAAGTGCATTTCATGTCCAAATAACCTCCCAGTACTGCCAGTATTAGCTGGATCAATCTCAGATTTGTGACTGAAAAAGAAATATTTTCAACCTTTCCAAACAAATTCTTTCATAATATGAAGGTTTGTGCATTGCTTCTTACAGCTTCTGAATGTGGAGGCCTGCTTGTTGATCCTGCTGGGCTCCAAGAGGAAAAGCTCGACTCCTCTTCGCTCAGGGACGGACGACCGAGTGAAGATCACCCGAAACTGTAGGTAGGAATCCTGAGGAACACGATGACACACAGATCGACACACACACAGAGGACAGGAGGGCACAGAGGACACACACTGCTCACAACACTCAGTCGGTAAAAGGAGAGTAAATGTTTGCTCTCTTGTTTGCCCTCCTACCTGTCGAGTCAATACAACAGTCGGTATCTGAGAGAGAAACAGAATTAAAGATGTAACTGCTTCCCTCGTCGTGCTCAGAGACCCTGACATGGACACACACTCACACACTGAATCATGCAACGTAGAGGTGATTTGCACTCATTGTGGCAGCAGAAATGTCCCCTCTGGACATGTTTAGGGGTCACTTTGTGTGTGTGTGGTCAGTGTTTTGTGTGTGTTTTAACTGGTACTTTGTCCCTGTTGACCTTTAGTCCAAACCACTGATTTCCTCACTGCTGGTCTGTGAAATAAGGTGAAATGTGCTCAGACGTTGCTCTCGTATAAATATAGCCCTCAGACATGGTGTTCGTGTTGTCTGTGTGCGATTTCAATGATACACAACTTAACCTGTGCAAAGATGGCAAAATCAAATTTCCTATATATCCTTGGCTTGACATTTGCTCTGTTACACTCTGTTATACTCCATTCATGCAAAAATATGAAGAGGATTTATCAAAGCACAATTCTGCCCTCTTGTGGGTATATTTGAGTACAAGCACAAACCCACAAGGGGTCCACAAGTGAATTATTTATCGTGGCAAGATGCTTAACAGGAGAAGAAAGTAGGAAACATATCTCCCTCTGATCTTTGCATTTTAAAAAAATATATATATTAATTATCATTTTTTCTTCATCAGGACTTGAATAAATTTTCAGATTAAACAAATAAAACACATTTTGTTAAAGTCACTGTTTGAGTTTAATGGAATTGTGTGTCCTCTTCCTCCTCACCGCCTTCTGTCTTCTGCTGCCTGAAGCTCTGAGCTGTTCTTTCTGATCATGGATGCTCCTCCTTTCATTTTTGATTATGACTCACTCGCTAATCTGAAACTGAAGTGAACTAAAAGGTGTTACATTACCAGTAAAAAAATTACAACTCTCAGCCAGGAAGTTTTATTCAATTATCAGTCAAGTTATAAAATTGTTGTGTTTTATTATTAAGTCTTCAACCAAGTTAAGTGACAGTTTTATTACACATTCAGTCATTATGATGTTTTCAGTAAACTGTCACACTATTAGAAGCTACAAGATTCCTAGTACATGATTTGTTTATTAATTTTTTAATTTAAACTGCTGTTGCTCTGGTATTTTGTGTGTGTGATGGCTGTTAACGATAAGAAACCATTAATATAACATTTAATATAACATGCAGGTGTAACATTCCTGATGTGAACTATGTGTTGTCATCGTACTTTAGATGTGTAGTGAAGAATCCAGTATTGAATTTAAGCTGGAATCATTTTTACTATTGTGGTATGTTTTCACTGAGTAAAAAAGATGTTTGCCTCTGATTCAGCGGCTGAGAAACTCCACAGTTTCTCTGTCAAAGTGACTTTTTTCCCGTCAGAGGCGTCAGTGCTGAGAGGCAGTGGTCTGTGTGCTGCCTACTATGACAATCCTCTTCCTCTGTACGCCTCATGTTGGTGTTTAGGTGTTCAACAGTTTCACATTTAAACCACAGCTGCTGCTGTCTGGCTGCACTCAGTAGCATTACTCTGCTCGACTATTTTCTAACTATGGTGCTGGAAAATCACATCGGTGGATGGTCTGTTTTCTTTCTAGCTGCTTTTATTCCAGGTAAGTTTGATAATATTCAAATTTCATTTCAGCCTCATCAGATAACTGACTCTAAACTGGCTCAACAGGTTGTGTTTTGTCTCTTTTCTGTAATTAAAACACTATCAACAGTATTTGGAAAACACATTTTAGTGAACAGTAAGTTTCCACACCCCTTTTACCCATTGTAGTTTGTGTGAGGATGCAGCTTTTAGGACCGCTAAAAAAACATAATCATCACAGATTCATACTTACATGATACCCTGCAGCATCAGCTCAATATTTATTTTATAGTGCTGTTATAATTTCTCTCTAAAGAGTAATATTTCCCTATAACTTTCCTATTTGCTGTAACTGCCCCTGTTATTATAAATGCCATATATGAGGCTGTACTGTTTCCTCTCCCACACAATGATCGTTGCTTTAGTGGTCTTTTGTGGTCACACATTTGTCATTTTTCTCACTCTGTGGTTTAAGCAAACACATGGTATGAATGTGAGCAGAGCAGTTTCACATGTAGCGTTGCATTAATGCCACTAGTCATTGAAAATTAAGCTGTTTTAGAGAGGAGCACTGTGTCAAAAAAAGGGAACATTTAATAAAATGTAAGTTTTACAACAGCAGTGGTCTTCAAGTTGTACTTTTTATGTTAAAGTACTGTTGACCATGGTCTAGACAGCTTTGTTTTACTTTATGATTATTTATCCTTATGGGACAATTGCAGTCATGACTTCAGACCAAAAATACAAGATGCTATTTTTCAGTTCACTTCAGTTTTTGCTACATTTAATATTCCAAGTGGCAGCTACCATATAGCCCCCCCCAAAAAATCCTACTTAATAGAAAAATACCCTTAGATGCACGAGTGATTGGACCCTACACTCTTCCATAAGTAGGTCAAAAATGACCTGTATAAGAATCTATGTTTTTATGTCATTTTTGTCATTTTGGTTCAGAATAATCATTTGTATTAATGTTTGTATTATATTTTTGATCACACAAGAATGATTTCATGTTCAAAATATGTTTATTTTGAACTTTATAACAGATTTTGAACACAGAACAGCAATAGAAGAATGTCAACCTCTATTTTGTTGCCATTTTTCCACTCCTTTCCTCCAACTGTTGCTGCTCTCCGTCCCTCCAAGTTCGTGCACTACATCACCTTTTGATATCATGAGTGATAAAGAGCTTGGGGTAGTAATACAAATATCACAATTTCTTTAAAGGTATAAAAGGTAACTTAAAAATTAAAATGGAATGTTATCAAAACATTTTTTTAGGAATAACTGGTAAACAAAATGACAAAACTTTTCATTACAAAGATATTGCAAGAAAACAACCTCACTGGACTCATTTATGCATCTAAGGGTTGAGTGCTTGCAGCAGAATATACTTAA
The DNA here is from genome assembly GCF_022539595.1 of Amphiprion ocellaris. Taxonomy (NCBI): domain Eukaryota; kingdom Metazoa; phylum Chordata; class Actinopteri; family Pomacentridae; genus Amphiprion; species Amphiprion ocellaris. The sequence continues at coordinate 17,408,355 of NC_072767.1, read as the reverse complement.
CGTAATAAAGTAAAAATACATTTACCAATAAGGTGAAGCGTCAGTGAATCAGCAGCATGTTACTGTTGTAGCTGCTGCAGGTTTGAACTTCTTCATATCCAGTTTTGTTTGCAGAGACAACAGATAAATGTGAGGACTCATCACATGATTAATGACAGAGGAAAGAAGAAAAAACCTCCTAATGCACAAATCTGTTTTCAGTTCAATTCAATTCATTTTTCCCCTAACTTTGGCGCTTAGAGATCCAGTACCTGTTTGGTGAGATGCAGGATCGTCTGAACGTTTACTGAAATCAAACCATGTGAGAAGTTCAGGGGGAACTCCTACACACCTGAAATGTGATCCTGGCTACACACCGCTTTATGTAAGAAGCAAAAAAGACTGGAAACCCCTGGTTTAATCTGTAAATATGTGTTGCATTTCAAAAGTGTGTTATATTACTCACTGTGTAAAATCTGCATCTTAAAAGTAACTAAAGCCGTCAGATAAATGTAATGAAGTAGAAAGTACAATACTAATCTCTGAAATGTACTGGAGTGGAAGCATAAGGTAGCTTATATTGGAAATACTCACATACAAGTACCACAAAACTATTTCAGAGCTTGAGTAAATGTTAGTTACCACTGGTCTTCTAAAAACTTTATATTCTCTGGAACTTCAACATCAACTAAGGCATGTCCCCCTAATTTGGTGACTTTGACTTTTAAAAGGGCTCTGTGTCAAAGTCCTCAATGTTCTGTGCTCCAATGGAGAATATTTCTGACCAAACTTGTGTTAGATAGTTAGATTGTTGGTTTTGTGCCATAAAACAAGCTGCAATTTTCTCAGCAAAAATGTGTCCAGTGTCAGAGTATTAGCTACCAAAGGATTACCAGAAGTAACCGTGTATTCATTTTTGAATGCTGTCGGTGTCTCTAAGAAATAAAAAAAGTAATAGACCAGACATTTAGACTGACAGACCTCATCCTCCACCAGGACTCCACCTCCAGAGACATGGCAGCTCCTTCCTGCCTTCTTCTGACTCTGAGTTGTCCTCTGAGGCTCAGATCTACCAGCCAGTCCTGCAGCCCTCTGAGAAGCCTCCATCCACAGGTACACAAACACAGCAACAGAGTTAATACAGAACATAAACACAAATGAACTACAAAAGCATCACTTTTGTAGTCTATCTATCGAAAAGGGAATCCCAAAGACATTGAAACAATGACACAAAAATCAATGGAATCTCAGGAAGCTGCTGTGCTGTAAAAGAGCATATTTGAAAGTGAAACTACGTAGCTTTGTTTAGATGGTTAGCAGTGTGACCTCAGGGCTGTGGGCTTTGAAATCAGTCCACATCATGGCTGAGGTGCAATAGGAGCTTTTTAGTTTTTACGTGAAGGTTACACTGTATATGAAGGGTGTGGAAGCAGCATGGTCTAACCCACTTTCTGTAGTTTTTGAGAAAAATGGGTTCAAAGTTTCAAGAATGGTCTAACATTCAAGCACCACTGTAATGCTATATTTGGGTTGTGGGTTCGACCACTTTGCCACTAAAATCTAGAATATAAAATATTACAGAAATGATATAAAACTCTATTTAGATTTTTTGTGGGTTAGACCACTCTGTCTTTAATCCCCCATACATTAATCACCATCAAGGTAACAGGTCAAGTATTTAGAAGACATTACATAAACCTGAACTGTATTCTGTAATCAATGATAAGAAGAGAATAACAATGACAGAGACCCCTCATTTTCATGTTTTCATGTTCAGTTGTTGTAAGACATATATGACTGTATAAAAGTTATCTGGAAAGTAAATTTATTGAACTTATATATGCTCCATCAGTGGGCAGAAATGAAATCTTTACCTAAAACAAAAGCTGGATTAGTATGTAACATATTGAGGGGGATGGAGCATACCACAGTAATTCAGAGGCAGGGGACACCTGGACAGGTCACCAGTCTATCACAAGGCTACATGTAGAGACAAACAATCACACTCACATTCACACCTACGGACAATTAAGAGTCACCAGTTAACCTCAGCATGTTTTTGGACTGTGGGGGGAAGCAGGAGAAAACCCATGAGTGTACAAGGAGAACATACAAACTCCATGCAGAAAGATCCAAACGCGAACCGGAGATCTTCTCACTGCAAAGTGACAGTGCTAATCACTCTGCAGCTCCTGGATGTTTCCTTATGAATCTTAACTTGAATCAATTTAAGGCGTCATGAAAACTGTGCAGACAGATGCAACAAGAAACTAACTACCATTTAAAAATTTGGGGTCGCTTAGAAATGTTGTTATTTTTGAAAGAAAAGCAGTTTTTTTCAATAAAGATAACTTTGAATTACTCAGAATTACAGTCTAGACATTGTTAATGTGGTAAATGACTATTCTAGCTGAAAACAGCTGATTTTAATGGAATATCTCCATAGGGGTACAGAGGAACATTTCCAGCAACCATCACTCCTGTGTTCTAATGCTACATTGTGTTAGCTAATGGTGTTGAAAAGCTGATTGATGATTAGAAAACACTTGTGCAATTATGTTAACACATGAATAAAAATGTGTGTTTTCATGGAAAACATGAAATTGTCTGGGTGACCCCAAACTTTTGAACGGTCGTGTATGATAAAGTATTTGATCATTACAAGGTTTATCTTTTTCATATTTAAAGAAAAATAAGATTGCACAAACAGGATACATCACCAGGACATTAACCTTAATGTATTTTATGAAGATTCAAGTGTTTGCATAACAGTTAGATTACTTTTATTTAATATCAAGTTTTAAATTGAGGGGATTGATTCAGAGGCGTGATAAAATCAGTGAGCATATCCTTTCATTTTGCTTATTAGAATTCACAGAGAACTAATTCAGACAAGACAGTTGACTACCAATGAAAGAGACCAACTACAGGAGTTGGAACTTACAGATTACGTTGCCCTCTTGAAACAAAACTCACATTACTTTTCCTAACTGACTGCATGTGTTTGTTTTGTGTGCAGGAACCTACTTACTGAATAACCGTGTTGGGAAACCCTGTATCAAAGCCACGATGGGAGCGGAGTACATCATCACAGAGAAGAAGGTCAGAAGCTCAACTGGCTCAGCACTCAGTGTGTGAATCTGTCAGTGTTGGTCATTATGAGTGGGCATCCTGTGTGTTTGGCTCACTGCACATCAGTGCAATTTTCTGTTTTAATCTGCACTTTTTGCATAAAATCTGTTTGTATCAGCAGCTTTCAGTGAGATGTCACAAGTTAGTTTCACTGATTAAATTGTAGAAATGTACAACCACCATCAGCTTTAATTAGTTTAATGAAAGCCCGGCCGGGATCATACACAGAGGAAAGCATTTGGTTGTGCTTGTATTTAGTGCACAAGTCAAAGAAGAAAGCAAGGAGAGATAATGACCTATAGGAACTAAATATAAACGTCTGCTGTGTTCACTCAGAAAACCTGGTATTTCAACCTGGACCCCTCCAGTGTTATCATCAGTGGTAGCTGTGGCGAAGAAGCTGCTGTTCTGTCTCTCTTGCTGCCAGACAAGGCTGCCGGGCTGCAGTTCACCTTCAGAAAGGTATCACACTTTAATCAACATGCCACATGTGTGTATTTCTGTGTCAGGTTTGAATGTTCCTCCTGGATCTGTGTGGGTTTCCTCCACGCTCTAATCACAATCAGGTCTGATTTGTCCATACTTGTGATGTGTTAGACCTGCTAGAGACTGATGACCTGTTTGGAAGTAATCTGCCTCTTGCCCAGAAATGTAACACCTTATATGTTCCTGTAATACTAAAATAAAAAGATAACTCAGGTCTGTCATTATTGCAGAGGCGAAAAAACATAAACACAAATTACATGTGTGCAAAGGCAGCACAGGATACAATGCATCAGGCTAATTACATACATCATTTAGACGTACATGCGTGATCCTGCAGTGGGTGATGGGAAGCTGGACTCTATCCCTGCTGACACTGTACAAGAGGAGTCAGACTGATTACACTTTAAGTTAAAAAAAAGTTCAGCCAAAAATAGCAGAAAAACAGACACAGAGTGAGAAAAATTTCCATCCATCCATTATCTATACATTGCTTAATTATTATAAGGGTCGTGGGGGGCTGGAGTCTATCCCAGCTGACTTAAAGTGAAGACAGGGGACACCTGGACAGGTCACCAGTCCATCACAGGGCTACGTATAGAGACAAACAATCACACTCACATTCACACCTACGGACAATTCAGAATCATCAATTAACCTCAGCATGTTTTTTTTCTGATTGACAATCAAACTTGTGACCACTGAGAAAATCGAGTACTTTAAAAACAGTCAGTTTAACTGTAAGCACTTTATGGCAGGCTCTGCCCAGAAAGCACTGTACTAAAATAATAGAACTTAAAGGTAGTTTTAACTCAGCCAGAATTCATTTATCATCATTGTCTTTGTTTTTACTATGTTGTTTTTTATACGTCTGTAAACCTGTATGTTTTTCTTTTATGTTTGGGACAATGGATGGAAATTAGCCTTGTGCCAAATCCGGCTTTTTTTTTTTTTTTTTTTTTAACCACAACCTTGTGTAAACTGAAGAGATTGTACATTCATTAATATGCACTGTCCAGTCCAAATAAAGAAATGAAATGGACTGTGGGAGGAAGCCAGAGAACCCAGAGAAAACCCACGCATGCACACGTAGAACATGGAAACTCCATGCAGAAAGATCCCATGCAGGCCGGGACACGAACTGGGGATCTTTTGGCTGTAAGGCAACGGTGCTAACGCACTGAGACACTGTGCAACCCTCAGAAAAATATAAAAAAAGTATTCACTGTAAGTAACTGTATTAACTAGAATCAAAATTTTCACAGTGAGACCACAGAAGAAGAACCAGTTTTTCAAAGAAGCCTTTAAGGTGCCATCAAAAATGGTTCCTCTATGAACGGTGCTCCAAAATAGATTCTTTAAGGAGCCATTTTCAGGACAGTTCTTTCTGGACCTTCCCGGTTCTATTTTTAAAACAGGACTTGAGAGACTTGCTCATTTTAGGGGGAAGAAAATTAAGTGTAAGAATGTGCAACATTGCTGTGTTCCTGTGTGTCCATTAGAACTCATTTAATATCTCTAGGTTGTGGGTTGTTAATCAGACACAATGCAGTTCAAAATGTTTAGCATCTCTGTTTTCTGATGTTTTATAGACTAAACATTTAATAATTAACACAAAAATAACCTGCAGATTAACCAATAATTAAATTTTTAGCTGCAGCTCTATTTTTATGTGATTACCTGCTGCATAACCAAATCATTCCAACAAATATGAAGAACCTTTAGTACTTTAAAGAACCACATGAAGTCCACGCAGAGTCATCAGTTAAATAGAGGATCTTTTATTGGTGATGGTGCTTTGGAGAAACAGAAAGCCTCCTGAAGAACCAATATTTTTGTAAGAGAAGGTTTTCTGCTAATAGAAAGTTTGAAATACATGGAAAAGAAAAACATTTTGTTTTTGGTCATCACTTAATAGGACATGTTGCAATATCAAGGTGAAAACTGGCATTTTATTGGGAAGAAAACTTTTAACTTTGTGTTTTGCTCTTTAAAGAAACCAAACAGTCTCTGACATGCAGACTATCTGTCTCTAGCAATTTCATGTCATTGCAACATGATCTATTTCAGGAATTCCAGGGTTCACATTTACATCAAAATGTTCACAACAAATGGTGAAATATGTTTATTTCTTACTCAGCTCTATTGTCTGTGCTTTTGTCCCCAGGAAAACAACTTTTTCTACGTCACCAATCTGACTGCTCACCTGTCTCCTCAGCCGGTCTGCCAGGGATGTGCCGGTAAGAACAGACAGACAGACAGACAGACAGACAGACAGACAGACAGACAGACAGACAGACAGACAGACAGACAGACAGAGGGTAGATAGTATAAACAGTAGTTGGTATTTTTGATCTGTAAAAAATACCCTGAAAACATTGACAATGTAACTCTGCCTGTCTTCCGCCTTCTTCCCAACAGTTAAGACTTACTCAGGTTTGATCACTCATAAGAAGCTGTTCACAGCTGCTAACAGTCAAAGCTTCAAGTGTAAATCTGTGAATCTGCTTTTGATGTCGACTGAACTGAAGATCAAGCTGGTTCCTCTGCAGATGCAGGCGTTCAGCGTTCCCATAGCAGGCTATGGACCAGGTGACTGAACTAATCTGGGCTATTTTCTCAGTTGCAAGTAAATCAGCACGTTTAGATGAGCTAAATGTCTACACCAGATAGCAATTATTCTGACAGATCAAAGAAATCAAAGCAGATACATTAAAAGCTAAATATGTGGATCAAGAACATTATTTTGATTTGAAACCCTTACCAATGCTGCTATGCACTGATGGAATAAAAAAAACCCTCCCTCCATACTATGTTTCATCCAATACAATAATTTTCTCAATACAGTATATTACTTTTATTCTTCATGTCAGCATATTCTATTTTTAATTGCATTTTAGCCTATTTTAACTGCTACATAGCTGCTACTACTAATCTACAGTTGTTGCTACTGCTCTATGTGACTTTGAATTGCCCCCAGGGGTCAAATATTTTGAATTGAATTGAAATTAAGTCAAAATGAGGAAATACATAATCAGGTGCTCTTCACAGATAGGACCATTGGTCAAGGTCTTTTGTGTTGTTTGGCACTCGAAAAAGCATCAAAAACACTCTGATTTAAAATATAAAAATCCTTTATAAATACTGAAGCATTTGGCCTCAGACAGTAAACTCATTAGGCAGAATTCTTCTAATGTGTCATATAATATCTGATGTCTGCCTCTTGAAAAACACTGATAGAAAACTTAAAAACAGCACATTCTCTCTGACGACCAGCCCAGATGTGTGATAAACTGTCCTTGAGACTTTGTTTAGGCCCAGTGAGAATCCACTAAAGGTTTATTAATACTGTGCAGACTAATAAAATCAGTAGACCTACTGTATAAACTCATTCCAAACTTTGCATGAACATAAAAACAGTATTTCTTCCAACAAGTTTTCTTCATATATAAATCTAATCAAGACTTTGAATTTTGCTCCTCTCCTGTCTTTTTGTTCCAGAGGTGGAGTGTTGGGCAGATTTTAACAAGAGACTTATTCCCACCATCTTGGGGGCCACAGTGGTGGGTTTATTACTGATAGCTGCACTGACCTCCCTGTTCATCAGAGATCGACGCAGACATGGATATGAACGACTCTGAGCTCACTGTGAAACTGGATGGAGATTTACTCCCTCTAAAATAATATTCACTGTTACAAATATCTCAGTTATTTTCTCCTCAACCTGTATTTGACTTTGTATTTCACAACTGATAATAGAAAGCAGAAATCTAATGTCTGATATTCAAATTTTAAATGCAAAACATATAGTTTCACTTACTTGTTGGTTTATTATTTCAATAACTTTTAAAATTTCTTGTCTGTGCAAGAATTATGTTGCTGAAATTCAGTGTATCATTAATGACTTTTGATAGCTGCTGTTTGTTATAATATCCTGATTTGCTATATATTTAACAGTTCAAGCACAAAGACATTTCACGTTTGATTCAGTTTTGATTTCAATTATGGACAAACGGCCACATGATCACAATATATAAATATCGGGTGCAGTTATGTTGCTGGTGGAATTAATTATCCCACCCTCTGTTAATTAATATTCTTGGTTTTATTTAACAGAACTAACAACTACTAGCAATATTGTTATTACTGATTACAAAAACAAAGAAAATACTTAAAATAAATACAATTAATTATGTGTTGCTCCAGTAAAAATAATAACTGTTGTTTATATGCTTTTCTATCATTGTTGGAATATGATGACATTTCAGACATACATGCTTCAGCTGTGACATGCTCAAGTTACAGGATTACGCTGCAGCTGCTGCTATTACTGAGTACTGAAAATCTAGTTTTACCTTCTGTGCCACTGCAACGTGCAAAAACCTGCAGAACAATCAAGCCTGACTCATTTTTGTCCCCAGGGCAGTGCAGGTTTCTAATTTCATCTCAGATGGCTTCATTATTTTACAAACTTTGCCTTTTAATGATTTTTTTGATTATTATTTTCCAAGTTCCTTATTTGCGTGCCGACATCTTTTATTGTCTTACTCTGTTGCAATGTAAATAAGGCCTTTGTTCCTCAATGTGCTCCATTTCTAAATAAAAATGTAATGAATGAAAAAGTGAATATAATTGTTTAAGGCATGTGCTGAAACTTTAACTTGTTTTTCAAAATTATAGTATTATTTTACAAGTCACTGTCATTGTTTTTATAAAATCAGATGAAAGGTCTCATTTCTGCGATGATTCCTGAGCTGCTGTCTGTCAGAGGAGGTTTCCCCCCTGCTGGTCATGTCTGGTAACTGCAGCTTCCTCCCCGCCTCATTTTCCCTCCTTCTCATTGGCTGTCCACACTACGAGTCCTTGGAAGGGTCATAAATAAGAAAGACGAAAAATAATAGGTTTTGACAGTGATTTTGTCGCGTATATAACATTTTAAATGTCCCAAAAGCACCCCTTGGTCCACGTCCATTGTACTGCAACCTTTGGAAAATAAACAAACCGTATATGAGCAGTTTATAAATTACCGCTTCGCTTTTCCTTTAGCCAGTCATTTAGACAGGTAGTTAGCTAGCGCTGCTAACTGAGCAGTGGGTAACTATGGCCGCTGTTATTCTGAGTTTCCCAACTCTGCAGGGTCTGAGGATATTTACACAGTGAGTACATTAAAGCTGTGATGATACTGTTATAAAACATGCTCTCTTTTCTTCCGACGTCTTCCACTGCCTCCATATTTAGCTCATTTTTAACGTTAGCTGACAGTCTTATCTATCTAGATGAACTGCTGTGACTTATGTAACTAATACTGTACATTATCTGCTAATGACCAGGATTTCTGACTTGCTTGAAGCGTAGTCTTGTTTCCTTTTAGCACGGAGACGCTGTGAAAACATTTTTAATCCAGCGAGCTAACAGATATGATAAAAGCTGGGCAAGGTTAAACAAAAGTACCAGACTGACAGCTAACGTGGCGAATGTTGCTGGTAGAACATGCACACTCTTGTGTCTTTACCTTTGCTATTAACCTTTAACCTAGCTGTGTCAGTTTCAGCCCTGTGTTATTTAGGCTGTATTTTACTTAATAGTGTTTTAGCCTCCCTGCTACATGTGTCTCATTGACATCTGCTCAGCATTTAACAGCCTTATGGAAATGTTTCTAAATGAAATGTTGTTTAATCCCCAGAAAACTGTCATGGACCAAAAGAGGCGTGAGGTTTGTTTCAGGAGGTGAGTGAATCATAACAAACATACAGACAGGTTGACAAACGATAACTGAACCCCTGACCTCTACAGGAAGAAGATCTGTGTCTGTTATGGTGTGGGAGGCAGAGGGAACCATCACTGCAAATACAGTTGTTTACAGTGACCCTCTTGACCCTATGATGAAACAAGACCCTGCCAATAGAGTGCATGTGTCTGACCCTCTCTTTAGTCTGAATATTTCTATACAGCTGATGTTGCATTTGTTCTTTGTTTGTTTGTTTCTCTCCTGTTCCTTACACATTTCACTGTGCACACGTGGAGCCTGGTTGTCTACAAATGTCTTCTGAAAATAGTGTGAAAATTAACCCCTCTGATAGAGAGCAGCAAATTCTTCTAGGTTCATTCTGTGTCAGCTCATCGAAAGTGGTTGCTTGACCATCTCAGAATCTGTTGAAACTTTGTAGGAATGATCTTTGGCATCTGACACTTCCATTTTTTTAAAGCTGAAAAAGTTGACACGTAAAAAAAAAAATAAATAAAAAAATTCCAAATGACCAGATGGACATCTTTCATCATGGTTAGGTTGACGAAATATAGGATAGTAGGAGATGGAAGTATCATCTACTTGTGTGCAAAGTTTCAAGGTCCTTTCATGTCGTCTTCATGCTAAACTAGTTGATCTATTTATTGTTGTACACACGTATTAAAACTGCATTCTTTCTTTCTTTGTCACGAGGTGAATCCTCTGGCAAACTTAAGACAGTTTGCCAGTATTGATGAACAAGCAAATGCTGATTTGTTTGCCAACATTTGCTACATCCTCTCCATTCACCAGAAGCTTCTGAATGTCTCCAGAAAATCTGAAGACTGTAGGACATATACTTCAAGAGACATGGACATCTGAAAGTGGCATCTCATTCAATTTCCAACTCGCAAGAGATTTACTGAAAATTCACTGGGTGAAAAATTCTGACAATGTTAGAATTTCAGCTAAAACAAATGGGCAGATGTCGGCTTCAGATCATTCCTACAAGATTTCAAGAGATTCTGAGATGGTTTAGCAACTGACCTCCCCTAGTCTCACTGAATTGACACAAAATGACCCAAGGAGAGTATTAGTCTTTGAGAATCAGTACGCAGGTGCATTCAAGCTGTTCTGGTTGCACATGGTGGCCGAACACCTCACTAAGACAGTTTTAATGTTGTTTTTTTTCTTTCATTTTTCACCTCCCTTTACTGTAGCTCTGATGTTTGTCAAACTTCAAATGACAGCACCTGCTGAGCTGACTTGCAAAGTGATGCTCATGTTTGGGATTGACTTTTAAGTCAAATATATTAAAACATACACTACCAGTCAAACGTTAGGACACACCTTTTGATTCAATGCTTTTTATTTGTATTATATTCTACATTGTAGATTAGTACTAAAGATTAACATTTTGTTTTCAACGTACTTCCATATGGGTTCTTTTACAGTTTTGATGTCTTCAGTATTAATCTACAATGTAGAAAATAATCAGATAAAAAGCATTGAATGAGAAGGTGTGTCCAAACTTTTGACTGGTATGGTCCAAACCAAAGATGTGACAAAGTAAACATGTAATACTGCAGCTAACTTATGATTTTCATTTTATATCAATCTAATACTAAAATGCTAATTCTGAAAAGCATAGGGACATTCCTTTGTCCCCTTAATGACAGTCCTTTACAGAGAAAAGAAACTTCCACACATTTGAGAAGCTGCAGTGACAGAATGTTTAAAATATTTGCTTGATTACTGACTGAAATTACTGCATGATTACCAAAATTAGAGCAAATTTAATCTATTATTAATTTGATTAATTATCTCACTTCTCCAGATATTAGCTGCCACACATTGTGCATCCTGAACCATATCTGTGCTGTGGTTGCATCTTAACAAGGACCGCTTTTTTTTTTTCAAAAGACTTTGAAAGCAGATCATTTTAAACCCTTTTCTGTGTTTTTTGTGTCTATTATATCGTTCATTTTCAGAACATGGTGTTGTCATTTTGAAAATTTCCTGTGCTTTCTTTTTTCCAGGGGTGGGAAAAATAGAAAAGGTGCTGATCGCCAACCGTGGAGAGATCGCCTGCCGTGTGATGCGTACAGCCAAGAAGATGGGTGTGCGCTCTGTGGCAGTGTACAGCGAAGCAGACAGACACTCTATGCATGTAGCTATGGTGAGACATTAGATCCTTTTTCCCTATAAAACGTTTCTCCCTGTACCATACAGATCTATGTTTATCACTCGCAACTGCTGTAATGAATTCATGTGATACCATGTTGCTTAACTGTTGTTTTCTCTGTCTTTGCTTTGTTTTTTTTGCTTGTTTTTTTTCCAGGCAGATGAAGCCTACCATATCGGCCCTCCACCCTCCCAGCAGAGCTACCTCTCTATGGAGAAAGTTTTGGAGGTGGCCAAAAAGTCTGGATCACATGTGAGTAATTATATATTATAACCAAATGACCAAAATGTTAAGTTTCTGTAATTATTTTCTCTAATCCTAATCTTGGTCTTAAGATTAATCTTAAGCGTGTTGCACAAGGAATTTTATTTTTAATTTTTAGTTGCCCCGCTTGTTTCCTGAAATTTTGCATGTGCTGTGTGTGCAGGCGGTCCATCCAGGTTACGGCTTTCTGTCAGAAAACACAGAGTTTGCAGAGGCTTGTAAACAGGAGGGAATAATCTTCATTGGGCCTCCTTCCTCTGCCATCCGAGACATGGGCATTAAGAGGTGACACACACTTACACTACCATTCAGAAGTTTAGAAATGTCCTTATTTTTGAAAGAAAAGCATTTTATTCAATGCAGATAACATTAAATTAATCAGAAATCCAGCTTAGACAGTGTTAATGTGGTAAATGACTATTCTACCTGGAAACAGCTGATTTTTAATGGAATATCTACATAGAGGTACAGAGGAACATTTCCAGCAACCATCACTCCTGTGTTCTAATGCTACATTGTGTTAGCTAATGGTATTGAAAGGCTAACTGATGATTAGAAAACCCTTGTGCAATTATGTTAGCACATGACCCCAAACTTTTGAACGGTGATATATATATGCGTATATGTTTCAGGTTTTTTTGATACTTTCCTGCTGAGAACTTGGTGTCTTAGCATTAACTTTTATTGTTTTTTTGTCCGTTTTCAGCACATCCAAACACATCATGTCAGCTGCTGGTGTGCCAATCATAGGTGGTTACCATGGAGAGGACCAATCAAATGAGAGACTGCAGGAGGAGGCTGCTCGCATTGGATACCCTGTGATGATCAAGGCAGTCCGTGGAGGAGGAGGAAAGGTGAGAGGAAATGGAAAAGTCAACATAAATTAAACAGACTGTCTGCAGCGAACGTAAAATGTTTTGTGTTTTAGGGAATGCGTATTGCACGGTCAGACTCAGACTTCCTGGAGCAGTTGGAGTCAGCAAGACGAGAAGCCAGAAAATCCTTCAATGATGATGTCATGCTGGTTGAGAAGTTTGTGGAGGATCCCAGGTAACAGTAACTCACTAACTGCTAACCAGGCAGTCCCACCACCACAGTGTTTTATTATTTTTTTGACTGAAAGGTGAATTTGTCCCTAATTTTTTCTGTCTGTCTGCTGCAGACACGTGGAGGTTCAGGTGTTTGGGGACATGCATGGCAACGCTGTCTATCTGTTTGAGAGGGACTGCAGCGTCCAGAGGAGACATCAGAAGATCATAGAGGAAGCACCAGGGGTCAGTCAGTGATGATGTTCATATTATGATTGTTAATAACATTACGCTGTATTAAGATATTGCTATTATTAAAGCATTTTGACAGTTGCTGTGAATATGCAAGAGCCACACTGAACCTACAGTGTCTAAAGCCACCTTCAGCAATGCTCTTATTTCTGTTAATCTGATGGCATCAGAACATGTTGGTTCATGTCTGAATGAGCACCCTCCTCTTTTTGCACAAAAGTTGCAATGAAAGTCATTCTTGGTCGGCCCTCGTAACGTATTCATACCACTGTCAGCACAACACAAGTCTGAACTGCATGTCGTGATAATAGCAGATGTACAGGAGATGTTCTTTGGGTTTGTGAAGCAATTTTTTCTCCACATTTCAGCACCAGTATTGGTCCAACAACATAAAAAGCAAAAAAGATATTTTTTTTTTGCCAAAAAAACCCTCTTGCAAACATATAAGATAAGATAACATCTACTTTTTTCATCCTGGAAGAAATTATTTTGCCACATTTGAGGACAATACAATAAACAAAGGTTCGTGGAATATACACGATTGCACAGAGGTTAGTAGTAAAATTGGAATAACAAAGAATACAAAGTACAAAATGCGAGTTTCTAAGTGTTTGCGTGAAATGTCTGTGTGTGAAGTGTCTCAGTATGTCAAGCGTCTTAAATGCATAATTTGTCGGGAAAAATAAGAATTGAAATAAATAAGAAAAATAAAATAACACAGGTGCAAGAATTCCATGCATTTACACATACGATACAACAACTTTAATATTATTTTGAATAAAAATCCTGGCATAGAGACAGATTATCATCTCACATGTACAGAATTTTCAAAATTTCAAGAATCATAAATAAACTAGACTATTAGTTATTTGGACAGTTTGATAAGCTGCTGATAATTTGTATTTAGTCTTTGTTTATTAGTGCATTAAATTGCATTATACATTCAATAAAGCTCTCTTTTAGCTCTTTTTTTGGAATCAGTGATACTTCCATAGTAAACTTTACTGCATAAAGTTCTGTCCACCTAAAGTTACTAACATCGAGTCTATGAGTCTACACTGTGAAACTGGATATCAGTTTTATGATCACATGAACATATTTCTGGTAGCTGTTGAATTGTTTTTCTTTTTTCACTCATCACCACATGTATGTTTTTCAGCCTGGTATAAGCCCAGAGGTTCGGAGGAAACTTGGAGAAGCTGCAGTTCGAGCAGCTAAAGCTGTGAACTATGTCGGAGCAGGTGAGACCCACAAACACTCCCATTCACTCATCTCACCCCAGGGACTCACAGAACGCATGGTTAGATAACATTGTATTGATTGTCTGTCTGTAGGTACGGTGGAGTTCATCATGGACGCCCAGCACAACTTCTACTTCATGGAGATGAACACCAGGCTGCAGGTGGAGCATCCCGTGTCTGAGATGATCACTGGAACCGACCTGGTGGAGTGGCAGCTCAGGGTGAGATGGGAGGAGACAGCTGACTGTGCAAATATATGCGCTGAACCTGGAGTTTTTTTTTCCAATCAAAATCACTTTTATTGACAGAAACGTATTATGCTTTGTGAAAATGTCCTCCAGGTGGCAGCAGGGGAGCGACTGCCTCTCCTCCAGGATGACATAATCTTAAGTGGACACTCTTTTGAGGCTCGTATCTATGCTGAGGACCCAAACAACGACTTCCTCCCAGGAGCAGGACCTCTGCTGCATCTGTCCACCCCTGCATCAGACGAGCACACACGCATAGAGACTGGTGTCAGAGAAGGTGGACAAATGACAATTTTAATTTTTTTGTGCAACAACACTACATGCTTTAAAGGATATAGTGTCTCATTTGAAACTTCCTGTCATTGATAGCATTGACATATCTTTAGTCAAATAGAAGAAGGTCCATAAAAAGAACAAGTAAAGCAAATTTTTATTAACTATTTTTAGATTTCTTTCCTTTTTTGATAGTGAGAGACAGGAAAAGGGTGAGCAGAGGTGGGAGGTGATATGTGACAAATCACCATATTGTATGACCTTTATACATGGAGTGCCTGCTCATCCTAGTGAGATATAGAGGTGCCCTAGCACACAGAGTCCCATCTCTTCCTGTAAAAGCCGCAAATATAATATGAAATATAGGAAGCTTTATAACTGAGTTCATTCTGTGTGTGTTTACAGGCGATGAGGTGTCGGCACATTATGACCCAATGATTGCCAAGCTTGTGGTGTGGGGAGAAGACAGATCAGCTGCCTTAAAGAAACTGCGCTATTGTTTACGACAGTACAATGTAAGACACAGACACTCCAATGATGTTTTAAGATTTCATGCAAATTTTACTGAAAAAAACAGTTCATGCAAATATCTGTAACTGTGTGTTCCATCTTTCTTTGCATCCCCTCTGTCCTCTCTTCTCTCATGTCTTCAGATTGTGGGACTGAACACTAATATAGACTTTTTGCTGAGTCTTTCCGGTCACCCGGAGTTTGAGGCTGGAAATGTGACCACTAGTTTCATCCCTCAGCACTACGCTGACCTCTTTCCCACTCCGAGAGCACCCTCTGGGGCAACAATCTGCCAGGCGGCCCTGGGCCTGCTGCTGAAGGAGAGGAAACACACACAGGAGTTCACAGAGACCTCTACCAGTGAGGGGAATGGAATTATATTTGCTGTGTGAGGGGAAATGTAAGCTGAGGAACTGAAAGTCTATGTTTATGTGCGTTTTCCAGAACCGTCATCCCCATTTGGTTCCAGCAGCGGCTGGAGAAGCAACATCCATTTTAACAGGAACATGACGCTACAACTGGGAGACAAAAGTAAGTAATGAACATATTGTGATGCGTTACTGCCCACTAGTGGTCAGGACAGGAGGGAGAGTAGAGAATACAAGAATAAGATAGAAAACCAAAATCCTGATAAAAACCGGTCAAAAATTGTCATAGCTGAGATGAAGTTTTTTTTAACTTTGTTGTTAAATGTAGTGTTTCTACTAAATACAAGTCAGGCTGATCTTGCAGCTCCTGAAAAAAGATTGTAGATTTTAATGCAGATAGAACTGCAACAACTGAATACTTGTTCAACATTATTTATCATCAATTATTTAATATTTTATGTTTTTTAGTATTATTTCATTCATTTTGTAGTGTATAAATTATTAGAAAATGGTGAAACATATCCAGTGCAATTTTATAGTTGAAGGTAATATTGAATGGAAAATGAACATAATTCAGTGGCAAAAGCAAACAAAAGCAGCAAATTTGCACATCTGTGACATACTTGGCATATCTGTGTTGAAAAATGGTGTAAACATTTTGAAGTTTCTCATCTTAGCATCTCAACACTACTTTAAGTGATGAGGTCGAAATTTTGAGTGAAAATGATGCAACAGTCATTCTCATTCTCTCTAGCTGTCGGTTAAACAGGTAACCAGAACCCTTTCAAAATGTTGCTCAAGAAATACTTGATTTTAAGTTAGCAGCAGCGGCTAACTGAAGATAGTTACGTGAATTAGCAGCAGTGTATTTCAGTACAATGAAATACCTGGCACTGACTACTTGCCTACAACACACAATAAATATGCCAATGAAAGTTAGAAAGATTTATAAACGTGTGTATACATGAATACTCTTGCTGTTTTATGTATAGATGCATCTTCATACACTGCCCTCCTAAAGTATTAGAACAGTGAGACCAATTTCTTTATTGTTGCTGTAGACTGAAAACATTTTGAGTTTGACATCAAACCATGAAAATGAGACAGGAGATCAACATTTCAGCTTTTATTTCCAGGTATTTACATCTGGATCTGATACACAACTTAGAGTATTATTTGGAATCGAACACCAAATTTTTAGTTGAACAAAAGTATCGGAACAGATAGACTTAAAATAGAGTGAAGTGAATAAGACTTCATATTTAATTTCAATAACTGCATCAAGTCTGTGACCCATTGACATCACCAAACTTTTGCATTCTTCTTTTGTGATGCTTTCTAGTCTTTCACTGCAGCCTCTTTCAGTTGTTTGTTTTGGGGGGTTACTCCCTTCAGTCCCGTCTTTAGCAGGTAAAATGCAGCTCTGTAGAGTTTTAGTCTGAAGATTGACTTGGCCAGTCTAAAATCTTCCACGTCTTGCCCCTGATGAACTATTTTTGTGGTGTGTTTTGGGTCATTATCTTGCTGCATGATGAAGGATCTCCCAATCATTTTGGTTGCATCTTTCTCTAAATTGGCAGACCAAATGTTTCTGTAGACTTCTGAGTTCATTTTTCTGCTGCCATCATGTTTTCCATCATGAATGAAGATTAATGAGCCCATCCTAGAAGAACCCATGACATTACCTTCACTGTGTTTCACAGATGAGCTTGTATGTTTGGGATCATGAGCAGATCCTTTTTTCTCCAAACTTTAGCCTTTCCATCACTTAGGTAAAGGTTCATCTTCGTTTCATCAGTCCATAAAACTCTGTACCAGAATTTTTGAGGCTACTATCTGTACTTTCTGGCAAATTCCAACCTGGCCTTCCTATTCTTCTTGGTTTGCATCTTCTGGTGTAGCCTCTGTACTTTTAACATAAAGTCTTCTGTCAACAGTAGATTGTGATATCTACACTCCAGCCAGTATTAGCTTCTTTCTTTACAACTCTCACAACGTTTCTGTCATCAACTGCTGCCGTTTTCCTTGGTCTATCCATTCCACGTCTGTTACTTAGCATACCAGTGGTTTCTTTCTTCTTCAGGACATTCCAAATGGTTGTACTGGCTATGGCCAATGTTTGTGCAATGACTCTGATTGACTTTCCATCTTCTCTCAGCTTCACAGTCGCATGTTTTTCACCCATAGACAACTCTTTAGTTTTCATGTTGGTTAGACCTCTAACTGTAGATGCAGGCTGCACAGTCAAAACCCAAATCTGAAACAGAACGTAGACATTGAGCACTATTTATTGTTTGAATAATCAATTTAACACCAGGGCAACAAAACACACCTGACAGTCAACATGTTCCAATAATTTTGCTCACATGAAAAATGGGTGGGTTTAAACAAAAGGTGCTATCTTCTAAGTTGTGCATCATATCCAGATGTAAATAAGCTGAAATGTTGACCTCTTGTCTCATTTTCATGGTTTGATGTCAAATCCAAATGTCTTCAGTCGACAGCAGAAATAAAGGAATTGGCCTCATTGTTCCAATACTTTTGGAGGGGAGTGCATATACCATACAGTGTGTTAATCTACAATTATCACATTTAATATTTGTGTACATTAATCATTTTGGTGCCATTCATGTAGTAACTTGATCATTGGTCTTGGAGGTGTTTTGAATGCTTTAAAGGTGCAGACTGACACTGAAGGGTTAAATCCTGTGTTAAATTAGCAGAAGAAATGATACAGTGTGTTCCTTTTAATTAGCACATGAGTATAGTGGGGGTTGACTCATAATTGTAATTATAATTTATTTAATGACTGCATAATTAAGTTAAAGGCTGGTCTAGTCTGTGACAGTTTATTGATGAACTCACATTCATTATTCAATGTTTCTAGTAGAAATGTCACTGCAAGACCAAAAATAAGTCTCTCGGCTGCTGCGCAGTCCATGTGATGATGATTTTCAACTGAAAACTATTTTTTAACCACATTTTATTGTCTGTGTTTGTAGAAGTTCATGTGGTCATCACGCATAACAAAGATGGAAGCTACACTATGAAGGTACTGCAGTTTTTCTCTGTGATTTACAAAGAACAATGCTTCTAAATTCTTACCTAATGTAGGAAAAGAAGAGATGACAATATGCATCCCAAGGTGCTCATTTTATGTTAATTGCATAACTTTTTACAGTATGTGGGAGACTAGAAATCATGGTAGACAGGCAGCAGGAAGAGTAATAGTGTCGTTTGGTTAGTTATACAACTAGTAGGAGTTAATACTGTCTGGAGCAGAAGCTGTACTCATTGATCTTCCTACACATTTATCATTTATCACTTTCTTCTTTAGATTGGTGAGGAGGTTTATCATGTAACAGGAGAGGAGGAGATGGAAGGTGGAGCGTCATTCCTGCACTGTTCCGTCAACAGGGTGAAGTCCCGTCCCAAGCTGGTGATTCTGGACAACACGGTGCATCTGTTCTCCACGGTATGTTTCTACCACTCCTGCTGACAAACACATGCTCAGTGGCCTGAATGTAAAATGACATGCTGCATCTTCTCCGTTTTCTTTTAACATATGCACAGTTGTGCATTTTTCATTTTCTTTAAGTCAGTGAAGCAGATGTCACCTGTCATGTTGGTTTCACAGGGACATGTTTATTTAAAGAAACAAGAAACAGAGACTTGTGGGGTTTTTTTTATGGTGTAAACTTAAAATGGTAAATGGTCTGCCGATAGATTACCGTTCAAAAGTTTGGGGTCACCTAGGCAAGTTAATGTTTTCCATGAAAACTCACTCTTTTATTCATGTGCTATCATAATTGCACAAGGGTTTTCTAATCATCAATTAGCCTTTCAACACCATTAGCTAACACAATGTAGCATTAGAACACAGGAGTGATGGTTGCTGGAAATGTTCCTCTGTACCCCTATGGAGATATTCCATTAAAAATCAGCTGTTTCCAGCTAGAATAATCATTTACCACATTAACAATGTCTAGATTGTATTTCTGATTCATTTAATATTATCTTCATTGAAAAAAAAAACAGATTTTGTTTAAAAAATGAGAACATTTGTGAATGACCCCAAACGTTTGAACAGTAGTGTATATAGTGCTTTTCTACCCTAGTTGTACCTAAAGTGCTTTACAATGTATTTCTCATTCATGCATTCACACACCAATGGCGACTATGGGTTCACATGAAGTGGGGCCATAGTGGCACCAGATAACGAGTTTCCAACTTGAACAGATTTACTGACACATTATTCTCACAACAAAACAAAGTGCAATCCTAAACTGATGTGAGGAGTTGAGAATTATAGTACATCCTGAAAGCAATACAACTGCTGCAGCCAAAGCAGGAAAGAAAGCTAGGAACTGAAGCAGACTGTAGATGTGTGAGTTAATAAGCTTATCAGTATCATCACCCCATTGTTAAAGCACAAGCAGATCTGACAGTAATTAGGCTACAGTATTGTGCTTCCATTATTGTGCTGCTGTATCCTGTTCTTATGAAGTGCAAAACAGTTTTAACCTAATTCTTTCAGCTGCAGCTGTGGTGGTGGTAAATGGTCATGTAAACAAAACACTATTCAAAGCAGTAAGTAGGCTTACAGCAAAGTTTGAAAAAGGTCGACAAGGATTTAGTGCTTTAATCAATCTGTTTTAAAATGAGATTGTAATACAAAGACATATAGAATAATGAAATGGCTCTGAAATGTCTTGCAGTCAACAACAAAAACAAGACTGGAGTTTGGTCCACTGAGAATCTATATCACTCACATCCAGGGTTTAAATAGTCTCTAAAAACTGCCCCCCTCCTCAGAGACCCTCTTACTGTCTGCTCACTGAGCTCCATGGGGTCCTCTAGGAGTGCTGGTGCCATTTCCCAAGAGAACTGATTGATCATGTAGCAGCATTTTTGGTCTGTTGTCTCAAACATAACCTGCTGTGGAGTCGATTATACGTGCAGCATAAGTTACCATAGCGATGAACCCTGATAAGAAGTGAACCACTGCTGAAGCCTGGAAACCCCAGAATTAAACCTAAATGACCTCCCTAAGTCGTGTTTCGTGGTACAGGCCTTCGAAGATGCTGAAATTAGTATGACATGAGAAAAAGCAAAATAGCAAATGCACACATTACAGAATCTGAAACCAGAGATCATTTTGCACTTTTGCATGAATAATTACAGGAAAACATATTAAGTTCTAAGTGGGTGAGCTTAAGTAAGCTTGAAAATGTGTTGTCTTCAGCTATTACTTGCTTGTACTGTTTACAGCTGATTTATTGCAGGTTCTCAGCAGATTATGCCGCAAATCCACACTTTGCTCTGTCAGTTTAAAGAGATCGTCACCTGACACCGCACAAACTCCCCTCCTGTCATATTTTATGGCTTTTATGGCTGTTAACGAACACTGACCGTCTGACATCAGCCGAAATTAAAGCCTGTTGGCATCCTCTTACCTCGGCCGTCAGTCAACCGTCACCTCACGCTCTGACATCTCTGCATCTCTGCTGCAGGAGGGAAGCTCCCAGGTGTCTGTCCCAGTGCTCAAGCATCTGGCTGGTGTGAGCGGATCTGGAGCTCAGGGTGGAGCTGTGGCCCCCATGACCGGAACCATAGAGAAGGTGAATGTGACTCTAAAGTGTCTTCAGTTTCTGTCTTGCCAAAAGGATGTGCTAGATTTCTTTAGGATAGCTTTTTAAAAGTACTGTTAAACTGCAATGAGAAATGTTTTGTTTCTTTTAACCTTTTGTATCCTCTAATTCAGGATAAACTGTTATTAATTCGACATCTTAAAATGTTAAGAGATTCAGCCAAAGTAAGATCAATTATTGCACAGATTCGGGATCAGCCTAAAGTGCCTTCTTGCTTCATTCTCACGGGACTCGAGGGACAGCTAAAGGGATTTGGAGAGCTAGTTGTTGACTACAGACACTCTAATGTGTCCGGATGCATAACCAGTACTAAATAAGATGTCTTAAAATGTGAAAATAATGTGCAAGATGCAGGTGAAAAGTACTATAACACAAAGCGCAACTGTTTTTTAGGTCTCCAGGTTTGGTATTTTCTCTGTTGGGACACTTTAAAGTGGATTATTGTGCATACACCACAGTCAGTTGCTGAAGACAAAATTTATATAACACAGCTCATGGTTTTCCTTCATGTAGTTTATTGATTTAACAATGACAGCTAAGCAAAGTCACTTGAGAATTGGATGAGTAGACTGATGCCACTCGAGTGACAGCGTGATTAAACTTGAAGCTACAACCAGCAGGAGGTTAGCTTAGCTTAGCGTAAACATTGGAGGCAGGAGGAAACGGATGACTTGGTTCTTTCCAAAACTCTAAAATACACTAACATACACTGTACTAGTGCGTTTAATGCAAATTACCATAATTAGCTACTCAATAAGCAAGTTAGTGTGTTTATTAGTTATCTTGGAGGTGCTGATGACTGTACAGACACAACAGTGGCATCAATCTACTCATTTAAATCTTGGTAAGAAAGCAAATAATTATTTTCCGCTATTGTGAAACATTTAAACTTTTTGTTTTGTACCCGAGATCAGGAATTAGGTTTGATGTTTAATTGCTGCTCTGAATCAGCCAACAGGGTACATTAAACTGCCGGTAACCATTGCAGCAGTACTACTGCTGTGCTGAAAGTTAATTCATTTAGGAAAGAAACCGAATTACTGCTTTCTGAGAAGCAAACTTTAAAGAAAAGATTATGGTTTGAATTGGATTGTGGCTGTTGTAGAAGCTTAGTAACTTGTTCCTGCTGCTACTAAAATTGACCTGAAAAAATGAAATTCTTTGCCTCCACCTTGTCTGTTATTTTTATTTATGGGGACACCTCTGAGTATCTCCAGTGTACTGTCAGACTGTGTAATGAGGCTGAAGCAGACATGATAAGAGCAGGCCAAACAGCTGAAATTAATTTGAAGATGACCGAGACACAAATTTAAAAAGAAAATTCCAGCAATCTAAGCAAGAAGTAATGAAGACATGAATTACTTTTGTAATATTCATGAATGACTTGAGTTAGAATATTTACTTTGATGTAAGCCTGAACGTCCTCCATCCAGACACATGCAGACATGCAGGCTGTTGTTTTGTGTTCAGGTGCTGGTGAAGGCTGGAGATAAAGTCAATGTTGGAGACCCGCTGATGGTCATGATTGCCATGAAGATGGAGGTGAGGGACTCATGCTGGCTCCGCCTCACACAGTCTCACCTTTTAACCAGTCCACAGCTGTGGTCTGAAGTCTACAAGCACTGACCATGGACATTATGTCATCGTAATATTGGGCTTTACAACCCAAGAATTTAGTGCACAACTTTAATAATTTTGGGGTTTTCTGAAATCAGAACAGGGCCAACATTCTGCCTATAGTACACCTAATTCTTCCTTAGAAATCCTTGACCAGCTTCTGTAGCCACCAGCACACTTCTGGCATAGCTCTGGTTGGATATTTGACCACTCTTCTTGGCACAATGGGCAGACCTGACTTTTAAGCACAGTTTAGATCAGGACTTTGGGAAAGCCAATACAAAACCCTGGTGTTAGCCTGCTCTATTCATAACCAGGTCATCGTCCTGTTGAAACCCAGTTGTGTCCACCTTTCAACTGTTGATAGTTTGAGACAATGCTGAAAATTTTTGAAGTAGTCGTCTTTATTGTTTCATCCACTCTGTACAACTGACCACTTCCACTGCTTCCACAGAGTGTGATAATACCGCCGCCATGCTTAACAGTTGGTACAGTGTTGGTGGGATTGGAAGCCTCACCTTTACTCCTCCAAACATACTTCTGATTATTGTGGCAGATAACTCAGTCTGTTTCTCAGCTGACCGTTAAACTTTCCTCCAGAGGGCTTTTTCTTGTTCATGTGGTCTGTTGCAAACTTAAGTGGAGCTTGAAGGTGTTGATTTTGAAGCAGTGGCTTCTTTCTTGGATGATCAACTCTCAGTCCATGCTGATGTGAAATTCACTTTACTGTAGATAGCAACACTAGTGCCCCAGCACTGTGCCTTGGTGGTTCCTGGGTTGGTCGTGACCATCCAAACCAATGTCCTCAACAACGATTTGGGTTTTTTTCAGGACTTTGGCAAAGTGACAACACCTACCAATAACTTGTATAATTGTCTGAACTGATCTTATGATCTGCAGCTATTTAGAAATGGCTCCACAAGACATTCCTGACTTGTGTGAATCTACAAACCTCTTTTTAGAATCCACACTGAGCTAAGGATTTTCCCATTATTTTGTGTGTTGGTCAATCAAGGGAGTGTAGTTGAACAGAGGCAATCTGCTTTAGTTCATAATCACTGACGCTAAGTTAGGAGGGCTTTGCAAAAAAAAAAAAAAAAAAGTGCCAGAGACTATTGTTTATTTTTCTATTAAAGATGTATACTGCCTGTCCAAAAAAAAGTCGCCACATTGTGAATGAGTGAATCAGGGAGCATGAGACTTCATTTTCACACATGGATTGACCTCCACAAAGTCCAGACCTCAGCCCCATTGAGAATCTTTGGGATGTGCTGGAGAAGACTTGGCGCAGTGGTCCGACTCTCCCATCATCATTGCAAGATCTTGGTAGAAAATGAATGCATCTCTGGACAGAAATAAATGCTGTGACTTTGCAGAAGCTTATCGAAACGATGCCACAACGAACGTGTGTCGTTCTCAAAGCTTCCCTTGTTTTTCTCTCTGCAGCACACAATTCGGGCGCCCAAGTCGGGTGTGATCAAGAGGGTTTTCTTCAGCGAGGGCTCCCAGGCCAACCGCCATGCTGCTCTGGTTGAACTGGAAGAGGAGGTGGAAGAGGGGGAGGGCAGCAGCCAGTAAACAGACACACAATCAAACCCACAAATACAGTGAGAGTCAGCAGAGAGAGTGTTAGACTGACTCACTGTCCCCCCTGCAGTCACACTGAGTGAGTTTTGGCTTCCTGCACTGGATTAATATTTCCTAAAATGCGAGTCAGGAGGGTGAGTTTGGGGCAGCCTGGAATAGACGAGGCAAAAATGATCACAGTGGTACCCACATGCAGCTAGAAAGGTTAAAAACAGTGATGTGAAAAGCAGCGGGGTTGAATAGTAAATTGAATCTTCTGGACAGTTGCCTTTTCACACAGCACAGTCTTGCCTTCATGTTGATTACCTGTCTCTGCTTTTAGTTATTTTTATTTTTTTTTTCTGTTGGGTCTTGCTTTCCTTCTCTGTGTTGGTTTCTGTTGGTGGTGTAGTGCTGGTTAAAGAGCTATTAAATCCTAACCTTTTGATGAGAACAATTTAATGCTGTATCTCCTATGCACAGTGAGTGAACGTCTTTATGTGTGCACAGTAGCAAAATGAGTATGAATATCAGTACAATTGAGGCAGGACATGGCAAGTGGGAAATTCTCAAACGCTGCCTGAACGATGCCTTTGTGGACCAGAAATAGTTACTGATAGCTCTGGGAGAAATTGTCTTTCTACGTGACCTTAAGATATTCATCCTCATCTCCATATGTTGCAGTAGAAGTATTGGGTTTATGAGTCTGTCTGGGGTAAAAAGAATGTCAGTGAAAACCATGTGCGTCCATTTTTGGATTCTGTAAGCTGAGGAAACTCTTCTATTGCATTTATATATTGTATAACTGCAGATATTTAAAAGTCTTTGTTGCTAAGCTTGAAGCAACTCAGCTGGTTTTCTTAAATCAAGAAAAATGGGCAATTTGGAGACAAACTGAGAGAAAAGAACTGGATGTAAGAACATTTTGTGTTGGTGTTTGTTAATGGCCAGTTTTTCAAAATCTGCCCGTTCCAGACTGACTCCAAACTCCACCACTCATGATGTCAGTGCAGAGGAAAATGTAAGGAGGATTAGACTTTGAATCATGGTTACAATAGAAAAACACTCCAGATTAACTTCTGCTCAGATGATTCTGATAACAAATAGAAGTCACATGTGCAGGATTTTTGTGACCAGATTTGGCTCTGGGTTCAAAATGCCATTTGAAGGATGAAATGTCAGTCACAGAGAGCTTTTTCGTAGACAGATGGTTTGCTTCTGTGTAAATCCGCATACAGCACAGACAGAATGGGAGCTGGACCTGCTTCTGTGGATCTCTCTTCTTACTAACCGGTGTGTTTTGAGGCCTTGTAGACTAAAACTGACATTGTAAACACTTGTGTTCATTTCCTGGATTGTTTGTAGATGTATGACTGATGATTTGAAAAAAATATATTGTACTAGGCAAATACTGTAATAAATCTTTTTATAAGTATATACAGCCCTATGTCATATTTGGTGAGCAGCGAATTTAGAATCCTGAGTAAAAGATTGTGGCCGATGTACTCATCACCTTTGATGTGTCTATTCAGGCTCAAATTAAATGTCTTGTTAGTTAAAATAGTGAAAACAGCAGTGTGGCTATGCAGAGGTTAAATGTTATATGTTTTATTATTATTATTATTATTATTATTATTATTATTATTATTATTATTATTATTATTATTATTATTATTATTATTGTTATTATCAGTTTATTTAAAAAGTGACCATGTACAATACTAAACAGAGCGTTTATCAGATTATATCTTATAGTTTTTACAAAGTTTTTGATGTGTGACCTAAAATTTAGATTTGAATGCAGCATTATGCCAAGACATTTAAACTGTTCAGAACCAGAGCTGGATCCTGAGACAACACAACCATCAGTGCCTGAAGCCAGTAGTCCAATGCCACCTTGTTTTGTAGAGCAGGTGAATGTAAAGAAAGAGAATTCTACCTGTAAATCATATGTTGTGAAAATGCCCATTATAGAAAAGATCAAAACACCCAACAGAGCTCAGCTGGGTTTGTGCTGCTCTGTAACAGAGTTTAGGTAGACAGACATCAGTAAAAACAATGATCAGTTCATTTATTTTTCATTTTTGTAAAAGCTATTGATGTATTATAGAAACCGGATTTAAAGATGGAGCCTGTTTGTGTAACAGAAAACTGTGCAGCCGACTTTAGTTTTCCTCTCTGCTGTCTTCACCTGCTGCTTCCTGCTCTGCTCATGGACTTCACATTGTAGATCAAATGGCGATAAGATGCCTTTATTATCAAAGTACATGAAAATACAACAAAATTCTATTGGCAGTCTCTTACAGTAGCAGCATGAGTTGTAGTGGTCACTGGAAATCTCAATATAGGATATATACACTACCAGTTAAAAGTTTGGACACACCTTCTCATTCAGTGCTTCTTATTCATATGGATTATTTTCTACATTGTAAATTAGTGGAATAGAATATAATATCCTTTAGTAGTCACACAAGAGGAAATCTCCAATGGCACAGCAGCAGTGAGAGAAAGAAAAATACTGAAGATTAACACTTTTTAGTTACATAATTCCATATGTATTCTTTTATAGTTTTGATGTCTTCAGTATTAGTCTACAATGTAGAAAATAAAACCATTGAATGAGAAGGTGTGTTCAAACTTTTGACTGGTAGTGTGTGTGTGTGTGTGTGTGTGTGTGTGTGTGTGTGTGTGTATATATATATATATATATATATATATATATATATATATGTATATATATACACACACATATAAAATTGTGATGTCATAAAATTTAAATGTCATTTAATTTTCTTGGTCCAAAGAGGAAATTTTTGTGACCACCGGGACAAATAGGCAACAACACTGAGTTTCCAGTTCTCTTAATAGATTGATGTTTAAACTGAAAAAATGCAATTTGAGAACACTTTTAAAGTAGAGATCTCACTTCAGTTATCAGATTCTGTTGTTCCTGAGTGTGAGATGGGCTCTTTGTTGTCCTCTGTGGCTGCTGAAGGAAAAATATCCACTCTAACTCCAGTTCTGACAACCATGAAATACCTGTAGACCACTGACTGTATAAAACATGTAATGTTCATACAGTCTGTGCTGTAGATGTGTGTCTCCAGGGTGCAGTAATGAGTCCATTACAGTTAAGGGCGCCACACTGTGCTGAAGAAGAAGCTGCACTTGAAGGGACGTGTGATATATTGATGACTATGAGCTGACGTCAGCTTGTTCACATTTATTAGTTCGGTCATCTGCTCCAGGATCAGTAACACCACAGATCTAACTACCATCTTCTTGTTAAATGTCTCTGCTTGTTTTCAAAAACAGTCTGCTTGAGTATTATTACAGTATCTGATGTACTCCAGAAGGGGAGATACAGTAGAGACATTTGGTGACAGTAACATTTTACCAGCTGTTACTGGTGTTGTTTCCAGACAGCAGATGTTTTCCACTTCAGTCGGAATTTAGTGCATTTCCCATAGGGACAGTTACAGATGGATTTAAGAATTTCCCATCAAGAATGAGAAATGTTGATACTTACAAGGATCACAGTTTTCTTTCTGAACCTCCACATTGGCAAGAAGACAAAGCGGTGCTCACAAACTCTGGGTGTTGCCCCTTGGCAGGCTTCCAAACGTTATCAGAAGAAAGAGGGGCTTTAAGCACTCAGAGCTAATATCACCTTTTTCAGGCCAAGGCTCTACTGAGGTGTTGCGTAACAGACAACCTGAGATGAACACTTTTTTTCTTTTGACTGTTAATCATGCAAAGTTACTCTAGTGGAGTCCCAGAAAAGATATAGTGCTAGAAATGAATATGACCCCTTTATAAATTTTTTAAACATGTATCAGTTATACTAGAGAAGACTTGAGGAAGGAAAAGACTGATACGCTTTGTAAATAAAGGACTGCTTAGCGGCCTCATTTCTAATAAAGAGCAGATATTTCAGTTTCAGTAGAAGCATGACGAGGTCCGAGGTGCTGCATTCAGGTAACGTCAGCAGAATGAGAAACAGAAACTGGTATTTCAACTTGGGAGTGTTTTCCTGGTGCTAACTTTGTAGTCAGATCAGATATCCAACCTGAGTACTGTCTGGTTAAAAACTACTGAATGAAGGTGTCATTAAATTCTTATTTTACTTTTTGTTATTATTTTTTTTACATTCCAAATCACAACTATATACTAGGTCATACAGAGCAAACTATAAAGGTTAATAAATGGTACACTAGCAGGATGAAATCAAGAGGTTCTACCTAACTGGCTCGTTTTTTGACAACAAATTAATCTAAAAAAACATCTTAATCTTTCAGTTTGGCAGTAAAATTTCACAACTATTTTCATTATCAATCAAATAATTAGTTTTAAATTTGCCAGGGAAATAGAAGTCATCACACTATACCTGTATACAGACCTAAAATATTTAATATATATCATATAATAAGTAGAGGCAAAATAGACAATCATGGAATCCCGAAATAATTCAATATCCAAATGTTTAAAAAAAATAAGCTACATTATTACATACATTTATTTGAACCTTGAAAGTCCGTGTATTTATCTGGCAATTGGATTTTCCGTTCTGAAAGGGGTATTGAAAAACAAAAAACGAGTGGTTATTTGATTTTCGTTTTAAAAAGCAAAAATTAAAATTGAAATACAAGACGTTTTTCTTTTTCATTATCAAAAAGGGATGTACGAAATTTTAAAAATGCTTTGATTTTCATTTTATATTTAGAATAACAAAAAAAATAAAATCAGTAAGAGACAGAAACGAAAAAAGGTCCGTTTTTTCATTTTCTGAGACCGGAAGTGGTCATCAGCAAGTGTTGAGCCAAACGACAACAAGATTCTCAGAGGGCGGAGCCAGAGAGCAGCGATTGGTCAGACCAGAGATAATATAGAAGACAGCACGCTATCTAGTCTATGTATATCTATGGTCGGCACGTCTGGTAGCATCTCTGGCTGCTGTTGACCTTGTTTTTGGAGTAAAACACGGTAAGAAGATAAATACTTCTAATCTGTAGCGTTATTTTGTTGTACGTTTAGTCAGCGACTTGTGAAGAGTTGTGTTTTGTCGTGTTTGAGTAGTTGGTCCGGACGCGTTAGCTAGCTAAGCGGCTAAGTTAGCTAGCGGGCTAATTAGCACAGGTGGCTGGCTTACCGCTGAACACCTGTTAAATGCTCCTGCAGTTGTCCGTCATTATTAGAACGAACTTCTCAACCTGTATTTCTCTGCTGTGTATTTTAGCTTTTAAAAAAGTTATTTTACTTTAAGGTTAACTGAAACCCGTTGAGCTGCACTGAAGTTTAACATTCAGCTGGTTTGAATTAAACCACGCTTAACTTAACATTGTGCAACATTACCTCTCTGAATCTCCATAATTTCATTAAATTCCTTCTCTCTTCCACTGCTCAAGTTCAATCCAGTATATAAAGTGACATTAATAGTGAATAAACTGACAACCAGCCTACTTTTGGATCTAGAACTACACAAGCCGTTCATTTTCAGTCACCTGATGAGTTAAACTCCCCTTTTTATGTGAGGTTGAAGCAGAAAGTCTGAGTTAACAAAGAAAGTTCTTTATAATTTGTGATACCTGTTATCTCTGACTGAGGCTTTAGTTTTGGTTGAGCAGATGTACACGTAGAAACTTTGTTCAGGAAGATTTCTCAGTAGCTCAGAGGACAGGCTCCTTTTTACACAACCTTGTAAGAGAATGTCTGTCATTGCTTTCAGCAGAATTTAGAAACACAACACTTCCTAAACAGATATTTTGAGGCTGAGAGGTTGAATGTTTGAGAGTATATATGAAATAGAAACACACAAGTATCTGATTGAAGGAACTTCTGCAGAGTCCTGGTTCCAGAACATGATGATAGAATTATAGACAAACTTTAACAAAAGCTGCCTGAGAGTTTACAGGTTTTTGTGTTAGATTTCTTCAGTAATTTAATGAGTTATCAGCAAAAATCAAGTGTTCATTTGATGAACTTCATTTCCTAAAACATCCAGAATTGGATCTCATATCTTTGGCAGCTGTAAAGTTTCTGCTTCTTCAAAGTTCACAACACAATGAATGAATTCCTAAAACACTCAATGCTGGAGAGCGTTTGTGATGCTGAAGCAGTGACCAGTTTTTCTGTTTCTTCTCTGGAGATGAACAATGAGGGACGTCTGCAGCGACTGAGAAAGATTCTCACCACATCCTGACATGAGGAAAAAGACTTTATTGAAGACTACAATGAGAATAACTATCCAGACAGCAGACGGCTGCATTCAAGGTGAGCTCTGAACATTTGATCTGGAACAGGAATTCAATAACGGCAGCATGAGCTTCATTTCAGTCTGTAGCTGCTGAATTCATGGATGAATCATCTGGCACTAGAGAAGAAGACCATCAAACATCCACGTCAGCTGATGGAGGTCCAAGAGTCTCACCAAACAAACAACCTACAGAGTAGTGATGTTAGGAGACGTGCCGAGGCTTCGAAGCATGTGCCGAGTAACGGAGGGGGCGTTTCCATGAAGCGCGTATCGAGGCTTGCTTCATTTAGGGGAGGAGCCAAAATGACGACGTCCGAAGCCTCGCTGCCTGGCTGAACCACGTGACTGCTTCGGAAAGTGGTTCAGATTTTGCCGTGAGGTTTGACAGCAACATAACCCCTCAGGCTGCGTTCAAAATGTGGGTTTTTGATAGAGAGTTGCGGTCAGTTGAGAGTTTGAATAGCTTGAATACTAGAGTTTGGAGAGTGTTTATATAGTCTGGATATAGTTTGGAGAGTTTAGAGAGTAGAAAGATGGTTTGGAGATTTAGGAGAGTGAGGAGAGAAGGATGGGTTTTAGGAAGAGGAGGATTTCCCCTGTGTGGGAACATTTCGATTTGATAATTCCTAATCAGGTAAGCTGAGTCTAACATTATTAGAGACGCATTAGCTTTGGTTATCAAGAACTGTATTTTTCACTGTTATTTTATTCAAAGGTGAGGTGTTTTTTGTGTGTCAAAAAAGGAATCGTTTAAAACCAAAAACTGTTGAGAAACTGTTATTTCTGAATGAAAAGAATAAACTGTCCCCTTTCCTGTGCATCGTTGTCCAAGTTACACAGCATATTCAGTACGATCTTCCTAGTTCCACACTTTCACTGTCCTCTGCCTGCTTAAGGCCATGGCATTTTCTTAAAGTGACAGAAAAACATTACACAACCTGCCACATTATATGATACTACCATTTTGGGGAAAATTTACACACACAGGACACATGAAAATATAATTTATTCTACACGTGAGAATTTATCTATAGAAATTATTTGGTCATACATTTTCTTGTATTTTATAGTCATTCCCAACAGCCATAACCGATAAAAATTCAATGCATCAGACATTATGTGGTTCAGATACAACTGCCTGTGATTATACACCTGGCCAGTAGGTGGCTTCGTGTGCTCATGAAGCTTCAAGAAATGAACCGTTTCTCAAACCAATTGGCTCAAGTGGTTCAATGCCTCATGAGGCTTCATCTCACCATCACTACTACAGAGTGAAGACCTCAAATCTGATTGGACGGCCTCCTATTCAGCCACATGTGTGAACAAATGCCTCTAAGCTGATTTTTCTAAAATAAATCTAGTTTGAGTCCTAATCAATGCCTGTGTGTTTGCTTCTTTACACCGCTGTTAACAGTTTAGGCTGTTAGATTGTTCCAGATAAGACAAGTACAAGATTCTTCAGAGCCGTTCTACCACGAGCCTGACAGGAAGAACTCCAACAGCTACTGAATGTTCCTGTGGTCCCCTCAAGGCTACAGGAGGAGCCCTACGAGGACGAGCCGGTCCACCTAATGGCGGCCAGTCGCTGCGGTTCAAAGCCAACACCGACTACGTGGACTTCTACTGGACCACATGGAGGCCTTCAAACCGGACCAACAAGTTCAGCGACTCCCCGACTCGTGGGTCTGAGGACGCCACCGAGCCTCGGTCCAGCCGGCCTCCTGTCTGTGGATGTTTGAGTGCTGAGAGGTTTGTGGATGCATGTGAACATGTCTGTGTTGAAACAGCAGCTTTTGACTCAGTAACGCGGAGAAAAACCAAGAGCTCCTTTATTTGTGACTTCCACTAAAAAACTGATGAAAATAAGTTTTCCAGGGTTCTGACTGATAACAGATTATTAAATAATGAAAATAACAGTTTAAATATTCCTTTAAACAATCCTTTTAGGTCTACATTTCCTTTACACTGACTTCTTGGTATATGTACAATATTTTGGGTGGAATATACCATTAAGCCCAATGTTCAAGGGTTCTGGGAATATACCATTAAACCAACCTTTTAGGTAAATGTTCCAGGATGTTGGGTAGAATATACCATCAGATAAACCTTTTAGGTCTACATTGGAAGATTTTAGAGTAGAATATTACTCCAAACCATCCTTTAGGTCTACATTTAAGGTGGAATACTCCTTTACACCAAGATTTTTTGGTCTACATTGAAAGATTTTAGGTGGAATATTCCTTTGAACAAACTTTTTAAGTTTATTTTCAAGGATGTTGGATGGAATATACCATCAGACCAACCTCCAAGGTCTACAGTAGTGAATTTTGGGTGGAATATACCATTAACCTCACCTGGGTGGAATACTTCCTGAAACCAACCTTTTAGGTCAACATTCAAAGATTTAAGGTGAAATATTCTTTTAAATCAACCTAAATTTCATGTTTTGATCATTATCAAGTGAGGAACCTCAATCCAGACTCCTCATAATGACGTTTGACATTTATGCTGCTGTTATTTGTTTAGTCCAGACTAAATGACAGAAATCCACAACTGCAATTTTATTTGAGGACTCGGTTATTAAATGTCAAAACAATCAATGTCACTCTAAAAACTCAACAGCTTTACAAACTCTAAGATTAAACTCTCCACAAGGATCCAAAATAAGTTAGACTCCTACATGAGAGCTTTAATTATTCTTCATCTACTTCCTGCAAAGTTTGGTCAATAAAAAAGACAAAAACTAATATTTTCAGCTGAACTAAAGACAGACTTTGTGATTTTTCTGCTCACATGTTGTTGTAAACTTACTCTTTCAAATAAATAGCTGCCTAACCCCCTGGAAACCAGCGTTTGTCCTGTTTTTGTGTTGCTCCTCAGCGACCCGAGACAGCTGGGTCGTAATGTTTTTTGAGCAACACACCATACTATGATGTTTTTACAATGATGGTTCTACTATGGAACCAGTTTGACATGTTCAGGCGTTCTTTGTGGGAAAACTCAGAGATTTCAGGTATCAGAAGGTGGTTTTCAACTTTCTTTGTTAACTTTCTGCTTCAACTTTAAACTAAATTTCCTTGACTAACCCAGCCCTCTGGACTTCCAGTAAGCTGTGTTCCTATTGGCTGTCCAGGTGGCTGCTTGGTGTTATCAGGAACACCTGAGCAGCTCAGTGTCTTCCTGCTTTATGTGGCTGCAGCCAAACATTTCCTCTGCTTCACCACTGATCCGGGTTTGGCTCCGTTGCTTAGCTTGTTCTTTAGGTGTTAGCTTGCAGCTTCCAGCAGTAAAATCGTCTTTAATGTGTTTCTTGGTGTGTTTTAGGGCTTTGTACTGGATAGTTGTCTTGGTAAATGTGGTTCTTTAGCCACAGTTAGCACATGGTGCTACTGTGTGCAGTGATTAGTGGATTTGTTGCAGCTGAGTTGTGTCTTTATCTTGGCTGTAGTGAGTCTTTAGAGGTTTTTGGTCAGACACATTCTGTATTCTTGTTTGAGAACCAACGTTGGTTGTCCAGAAGGTAAGAGTTCCTGTCCTGATTCTCTGTTCTCAGAGGTTCTCTGGTAGGCTGCAGGAGACTTTAGCGTTTGGGTTGTGCTAGTTTGGTTTTTGTATGGTTTCATTTGGACGACTATCTTGAGGCCCCTCCATGTAGTTTAGTGAGGTTTTCTGCAACAGTTCTACATAGCAACCTGCAGCAGAAGAGACTTTGAGAGTTTTTAGGAAGTTCTGGAGACCAGACTTTAGAGCAGCAGAAACATTTGTCAGCAGTTTGAGCAGGAGAAGGTGAGCTTCAGAGTAGAAATGAGACTGAAACCTTCTTGACCCGTGTGGTGAGGTCCTGTACCAAGAGTTTGAGCAGGTTGTGAAGAGTCTGTAGTTCTTTGGTCTGAAAGCACAAGAAGAGTCGACTAATTAAAGGAGAAAACAGGAGATATTGTTGGTTCTTCTGTCGCTCTGCAGTTTCCAGTTTCCTTAGACTGAATATCAAGTTTATATTTTAAATGATTTCCCATGTGAGCCCAAGAGGACTTCAATAAACTCCCTCCATCCCCTGGACACAACATATTTTATTACCATGTTAAATCTTTTTTTTTTTTTTTTTTAATGTTTTTGAGTTTTAATCATAGTTTTAGCATAGTTTTTTCTCTTTGCTTGTTTAGTTTTGTCATCTGTGTGAAAGGTGCTAAACAAATAAAGTTGAATTGATAAACTGAATAATTGACTAACTCATGATTGTGACAACAGAAGTATTTTCATTGTGATTTAAGGGTTTGTTTCATTTCTAAGGTTGAGGTTAAAATCTTGACAAAAAAAAGATTAAAGAAATAAACTAAATTTAAAAAAGCAATTAAATCAAAGGAAAAAACATTTAATACAACAGAACTTAAAAAGAAAATTAAACATTAAATACAATTAGATTATGTTAAACAGACAAAATATTTAATTAAATAATTAAACAGAAGATACAAAACATGTAATTACGGAATTAAAAAATTTTTAAACAAAAATATGAAACATTAAAGATGAAATATTTTAGATAATTAAACATTTAAAAAATACAATTAAACAAGAATATTAAACATTTTTTTAAAAATACAAAGCATTTAATTAGATTATTAAACCTTTAAAAAAACTAAATATTGAATTAAAAAATGAAATATTTAATTAGAAAATTAAGTCTTAAAGACAATAAAACTTTAAATAGGAGTTAAACAGAAAATGCAATGAAGCATTTACAAAGAAAATTAAACATTAAAAGGTGGTAAAACATTTAAAAAGAAAAACCTTAAAGATTTAATCGAAAAACACTGGGAAAGAAAAGGAAATTTTTCAAACGAGCCGATAAAACATTTGAAAAACAAACATTAAAAAGACAAAATATTTGGAAATCAAATCATACATTAGAAAAGAATAAAAGGTGAGAAAAGAGCAAAACTAAACGTTTAAGAAGAATCAAACTAAAGACAAAACATTTGAAAAGACACCAGTTAAACTTTAGAAGATCAAATTAAACAGAAGAGACAATAAAAGGATGAAAAAGAGCAAAAACTGATAAAGGTCAAAGTGTTTTCTAGTCTGAAATGAAAACATCAAGTTGTTTCTTCAAACATTTCCTCTTTCTATGTTCTTGGTTTGATTGTGGATAGATTTACTAAGAACTCATTTAAGAAAACTGCTTTCCAGATAAAGTCTACTACTAGTTGAAGGCACTGATCAAACTAATGTTACCTTCTGATTTCCACAAACTTTACTGTTCAGTGAAGAGAATCAAAGTTTGTTAAGGATTTCTAAAAAACCCACAGGTGAAGGTCTGAGAAGAACTCAGATGGATGGTCTAAATGTGAAATCAAGACTCATGGTCACAAGTTTTAAGGCTTCTGTTAACCAGAAAGTTCAAACTAACAGAGAAGTACTGAGAAATTTTTAAAACTTCAGTACTCAGAGTGTCTGAAAGCTCAAACTAACAGAGAAGTACTGAGAAACGTTTAAGATTTCACTCCTTGGACTGTCTGAAGGTTCAAACTAACAGAGAACTACTGAGGAACTTAGAGGATTTCAGTCCTCGGACTGTCTGAAGGTTCAAACTAACAGAGAACTACTCAGGAACTTAGAAGATTTCAGTCCTTGGACTGTCTGAAGGTTCAAACTAACAGAGAACTACTGTGGGACTTAGAAAATTTCAGCCCTCAGACTGTGTGAAAGCTCAGGTCCTGAGGACTCAGGAGGTCTGGAGGCTTGGAAAGTCTTGGAACTGAGGGTTCCACCCTCCAGCACAAAGGCTGAAGTCCAACCTCCTGAGAAAAACGGTCAAGTCGAGACTCGAGTTAAAAAAAAACTCGAAAACGACAAAAAATAGATGATAAATGCGCAAAAAAAAGAAGAATTAGTATCTGAGCGAGTAGCTCAGGGGATAAGAAGAGCGACTACAGATTGGGAGGTCGCAGGTTCGAGTCCCACCACCGGCCTTTTTCTTTCTTTGTCTTTGTCAGGATTTTCAAAAATTTAAGAAGTGTCTGGTCTTGAACCAGCGACCTGCAGCTCCACAGTCAAATCCTTAACTCACTGAGCTACAGATCAGATGAAAAGAAATAAATTCGTCGTCCCTTTGGCATCGTAGTTAATAGAGTGACCACATGGGTGGAGCCAAGGCGGAGTCTGGGTGGAGCCAGGGCGGAGAGTAGGCGGGGAGGTGGGTGGCGGCCTCCCCCCTCTACTCCCCCACCGCCCACCACACCTTCCCCCGCCCGACGAGTTCTTCGAGTCTCCACGGGTTTTCCCGAGTTTCTGGAGTTTCCACGAGGTCGGAGGCAGAACAAGTTGTCATGAAGAGTTGCTGAAGTCGGCCAGGATGGAGTGACTTTTTACAGTGACTAGAAGGAAGACCACTAGAAGAGCAGGTCTTTAACCACCATCCATAAAATCCATGGAGTCGCTCCAGAGAAATGAAGGGAGGTCAATTTTTATCAACCTCCATCCAGATGTTCAACTTGATATCATTACTTTTAGATTTTTAGCACCACAAACCTTGAGCATCACACTTTATTGTCATTTATTAGGACTTTAATGGAATCCACCAGCAAATTTAGTTTTTGTTGATAAACTTTCTTGTTGTCGTGGGACTGCAGTATTTAAAACTGTTCCTTCTATTTGACCTCATGTTTATTAGTTTTAGTGGAGAAAGTTATTTTAATTGTCAATTAGTCTCTTAAAAACCAAATAATAAACTGGATTAGTCAATAGGTTTAAATTTCTTACATTGTAATATTTTAAATATGACAAAAAAATATAAAAATAAAGTGTCTTGAGACAATTTGACCTGTAATTGGCATTATATAAATAAAACTGAATTAAAATTGTATGTATCTTGTAATGTTGGAGTAATTCAGCCATATATGTTGGATAACACATTTTCTTTGTCCATTTATCTGTTGATTGTTTTCTCCACTAATTCATTTCTTGTTTTGGTTTATAAAATGTCAAACCCAAATATATTCAGTTTACTGTCATAAAAACCAAAAAGATTTACATTCATGATGCAGGAATCAGGCAGTTTTTCACTTTTCATCTTAGTTTAGTCAGAAAGATAGCTGATAATGTGTGAATTGTTGCATCTTGTGAGCCGTAGAAGGTTTTAATCTTTAGGGACGAGTGTCAAAAAACATTTAGAAACAAACTTTAACAAAGCACTCAAAGATTTGAACATCATTTGCATGACAATGTCAAATTAAAAGACATTTATTTCCAACGTAAATGTGTGATATTCATCCTCTGGAGCTTTCTCTTCACATTGTCTTCCACCTGGACTGGTTTGGTCGGGAGCATGTGCAACAAACATTTGAAAAACTGCACTTTAACATTAATGAATGACACTGAAGTTTAATCTCTACATAAATGAGACTGAGTCTGGATGTGCTGCTCTGTCATTAACTCCTAAGTTTAGGGAAAGTTCAAACAAAAGAGGACAGTTCAGATAAGACTTGAGAATGACCTTATTTTGAACAAACATCTCAGACTTTCTGAGCTTCAGCACCTATAGCAAGATATTTTAACAAGCAACTCAAGAGATCCAGAGGTTGGAGAGAGTTAGCTTTAGCTGAGCCAAAGAACATGTGGGACGCTAACTTAGCAAACATTTCAGACTTTTCTCTGTGAATTCTGAGAAATAATTTCCTATTTAATGACAGAGCTACACATCTTAACTCAGTCTCATCAATACAGACTCTAATTCAGTGTCATCCATCCATATTAAAGTGCAGTTACCCAAAATGTTTGTTGCATGAGCTCCAACAAAACCTGTCCAGGTAGAAGGTCACTTTGACAAACAGGAAGTGGACGATTCCAAGCAGATTTATAGAAGGGGGAACCGGACTGTACTAAGTGTGGTCGAGTATAAAGGGGTGTTTTGTGGGTTTTTAAGGCTGATAATGATTATTACTGAGACATTTGGAGTCGATATTCATTTGCAGTAAATGAAAGTATTTAAAACCTTGGAGTTAAACTTACAAGAACACAAACTTTAACAGAAAACTTTGATACGTTTTTGTTTTGTTTACAGACGTTAAGTTAAAGGAGTTTTATTCGTGACGTATAACCAATCAAATCACTCCAGAAAACAGAGTGACCACAGGTAGATAAAGGTTCAGAGCCAAAGTAGTGCCATTTTTAAATGTATTTATTACTGTAAATCAGTAAAAAAAAAAAAAAAAAAAATACTGATAATCAGTGAATCAGCTAGCCCACAATTACTACAATTCTACAATGTATGTCTCTTTCCTTTGACTTATTTGTACAATATATGATGTATATGATGGCATTTTTTCATACCAATGGCTATACTATGATGTTTTCTAAGAGACATACGATGCTACTCTGTTTGTTCTGGCCCTGCACTCCTCCTCTGTTGTTTTCTGGATTGTACTCAGCTGCATGCCTTCGTCCTCCCGGCCTCCGCTGACTCGTCCCGCCTGCCGTCTCTGGAGCTGAAGCTGGATTGGAACAGACCAAAGTACAGTCCAATCACGATGCCAGCTGCCTCTCAAAAGGCTCCTTCATCTGGCAGGTGGTTGCACTTCTTCTGAGGGGAAGCTGAGCTGGACCAGCAGAACTTTGGAGATGTGTTCCAGTGGTTGGTGGATGTGTGGGGAGATAGAGAGGGACCTTTGACTTGTTCAGAAAGGAAAACAGGGAACCCTTTGGTAGTTTTAGTTTAGGGTGCTACTGCGGTTTGTTTTTGGTTTTTAAGAGGTGAACAGGAAGAGTTTTTTTTTCGTATTGATTATCTTTTACTTTGTTCCTGGTTGGAATGCCCATCAATGTCAACATGAAGTTCACTTTTAGTTCTGTTGATTTATTATTATTTTACTAACACCCATTTGTTTTTAACCCCCTCACATGTTGTGTTGTTGTAAACTTACTCTTTCAAATGAATTCTCGTCTAACCCTCTGGAAACCAGCGTTTGGACTGTTTTTGTGTTGCTCCTCACCTACTTCAGAC